>NC_034016.1:8267399-8554134 GCF_000346465.2 Prunus persica
GGATCGGAAGGACTCAATCGCCTCGACTCGGGCAGTAGCCAACTCTCGGCCTTCGATCTCTTCAGCTCTTCCACCTCCCTGGCCAGGGCCGCCTTTTGAACCAGCAAGGCGTTCTTCTCTCGGATGGCCTCCTGCGCCTCCGCCATTTTGCTCTTGGCTAGCTCATCCCGCCTCTTCAGCCTCTGGATCTCCTTGTCAGCCTTGGCCATGCTGACGTACATCTCGCCAAAGGCCTGCAAAACCAAAACCATGTTAGTCAATATACACAAATAATCCAACACAAATACATTCAAAAAAGGGCCTAAACACTTACATAGGCAGAGGTGAGGATCGTCTTTTGGGCCCGGTCGATGAAGGAAGAAGCTGGAGTCCTCGCCAGAGCCTCAGGGTCGCTCTTCACGCCTTCCAGGAAGACGTTCACTAAAGGCACCTCCTGCCGGTGCATAGCCAGGTTGACCTCCTTCTTCTGCTGGCGTAGCCTGCCGAAGTCTACCTTCTCTACCCCTTCAGCGAACACGGCCTCCATGCCGAAGGGTAGCTTCGGCGGTGCCTGCAGATCAAAGGGCGGAAGTCTCGGCCCTGACCCCATCACACGCTGATGAGCCTCCTCCAAGGCTTTCCTTTTCCCCAGCACGTCTGCGACCCGACCCTCATCATCATCCCTGGGTCGTTTTCCAGCACTCTTCTCAGCTTTCTTGGCCCGAGATTCCCTCAGCCGCTTCTGCATCTCGGCCTCATCAATGTCTACGGCCACCTTCGTGCTCCCCCTTATGATGCCAGCCACTGTATAAACAAACAACACAACTACATTAGTCACAACCACAAAAGGCTTAGCACACAACAAAAAGATAACCCAGGTACTTACTTCCTTGCAGCAGTCCGGACTCAAACAAATTCTTCTGCGTGACTAGGTTCCCGCACTCACGCTCAGTCTCTGATAGCTGCGCCCTCACCCACTCAACTTCGTCTTCTTGCTCCTTGGAGATAGGGCCCCACTTCACTGAACCTGCATCAAGAGTTAGAAACTACTTAGCCAGTTACACTGGCACAGAGGAAGTACAGAACCAAAAATAGGAGCCAAAACAACACAATCAGGCATTGGACAATCTTAAGGGATGGGGCAAGGACCTATAGACTGGAAGTGGGTAGGAATGTGCTGGACAACGCTCTTCCCTGGAGGACATTCCCAGTCCCCATAGGCCAAGCACCACCTGTTCCTCCAGGACTTTTGCGTTGTGGGCTTGTGTCCAATAAAATAGCCCCTCTCCTTCGCCTTTCGGCAATTAGCCTGTACCCAGCCAAAATTCCCCTGTTGCTTCGAAATGGAGTACAGGTACATGAACTGCTCAAACGTTGGCTCCCCTAACCCAGCCAACCACCAGGCGATATACACCCCATGAAGAAGAATCCAAAAGTTGGGATTATACTGCCCCGGTGCATACCCCAACTTGGCCAACATCATCTGAACCCACGGATGAAACGGCAGTCTGAAGCCGTGCCGATACATATCTGTAAAAATCATCACGGAGCCATCTGAGGGATATCTGACTACATCGGCCTCAGTGGGTAACCTCAAGCCCACATAGGCTGGCACACAAAAATCTGTTCGTAGCTGGGCCAATTTCGCTTCTGTAAGTGTATTCCGCCTCGGCAACGGGACACCAACCCGTATGTCTAATCCCTCTGACACCAAAGCCACGGCTATACCCACAGACCCTGATGGTGATGCCTGGTTGCTCGAACCCACTTCTTGCGTCTGAGGCAAGGCTAGAACCCGATTTGCTATGGCCTCTAACTCTATATAATTTCTCTGCATCTCCTTATATGCAGCCGACCCAGAGTCTCCCGATGGCTCAGCCCTCTCACCCCCAGGCCCTATCATCCTACTTTCTATGATTCCTTCCACCATACCCTCTGTCTCTGAACTTTCCTCTTCAGAACATATATATTGACTCGGCTCTTGACTCTCAGTATCATCCCCGCCGAAGGCAGGGGGGTCAAGACTTTCCCTATCAGAACTTTCAGACATCTACAAGTATGGAAAAACAAGAAAAAGGAACTAAATGCACATGCAGAGAAGATCGAACCACAACAACAAAAATTTGCCAAATCTTCATGCCAGGCAAGAATTCTACATGTTCATACATATGTTCAACATGTTCATCATGTTCATGCTCATGTTCAATGTGTTCTTCCTAACCTTCAACATGTTCATGCAAAACAAGACATTTCAATTCAAAAGTTCAAGCAAAATAAGGTCTAACCTTGTTCGTACCACCACGTACAAGTCGCCGGAAATCACCTCAGCCACAAGCACCACCACAAAACCTTCGCCGGAAATCTCTTCTCCTCCTCCTCAAATTCTCACAATTTTTCTCAACTCAAGCCAAGTGTGATGCCTTCACCACCCAAGTTCCTATTAAATAGCCAACTAAGGGTACCACGCCTCGTTTCACGAGCAAACCCTAGCACCCTTTCATATTCCCTCCTAAATCCCTTGTACCTACACAATTTGAAATTCAATTTTCAAAATACACAAACCAAAAAACAAAAAATTGAGGGAAATAGGGGCCTTGCCGAACGGCAAGGCCCGTGCAAAAACAAAATGGAGGCCCTCAAAATTCCAAGTTTGCTAGCCTACTCCATAAGCCCAATCCCACTTCAAGGCAAGGGCCCAAATTTTATCAAGACACCCAAACCACCCAAACCGATTTCACAACATAATTTAGCTGGGCTCGCCGAACGGCAAGACCCTCGCAGCAACAAATGGAGGACTCACCTGCCGAGTATGGACGGTCTAGCTAAACCCCGACGCGCTTAAGGTCCAGCTCCTCGGACAGCACTCGGTCTCGGCTCACAATCACACCAAACCACACCCTTGCCGAACGGCAAGGGCTGAGCAAACAAAAGGAGACGCCCCCAATCACCTTAGCTCGAACCACCAAACCTGCCCAGCTTCCCTTGTGAGACGCCTTGCTCGCCAAAACAGCCCAGCTCTTTGCGCGACGCTGTGCTCGCCAAAACTGCCGAAGGCCTCACGAATTTGCCCAAAACTCAACCTGCCGGAGGACATCCGTGTGAGACCACAACAAGAAAAACTCTCAACAAGCCCTTGCCGAACGGCAAGGGTTGAGCAACCACAAATATGGGCACGAACATACCTGCTGCACACGAAGAACCACCTCACGACCGCAGCCCCAAGTTCTCCTAGACCGAAGCCCAGCTACAACTCACTTGCCGAACGGTGAATAGCTTGTGGGGAAAACGGCGAACAACTACAATCGACTCACCTCGGCACAGGCCCAGCCCGGGTCTTCAACCCTTGCCGAAGCCATGGCAGCGTGCAATCCCCTCCAAATCCTTCACCTGGCGCCCGAAGTCACGACCTCAAGGACCCAAGCCCTTCCAGCGGAGATGCTTGCTTCTTACCGACAGCTCACCGAACACTCTCGAATTGTTCCTACCGTTCGGCAAGAACTTGTGGACGCAAAGGCTTGCTCGCTTCCTCCCACACGGCAGGGCTCACAATGGGGACTTTATATCCCCCATTCTCCCAACCCTAGCCCTTACTACCTCTTTTTGCAACCTGCCGAAGGCCCAAGAGAAAACACCCTTAACCAAGGCCCGACTCCGCATTCATAACTTGGTCAGCCTGCCGAACGGCAGGCATTGGGCAGACACAACGGAGCCCCCAATTTTCCAAAAGGCCCAGCCTGCCGAAGGCAAAAAAAAAAAAAAAAAAAAGGCTAGACCCTTGCCGAACGGCAAGGGCCATGGAGGCTTTGTGGGGAAGTCCAAAATTTCCAAATGGCCCGGCCATTCCCAAAAAAAAAAAAAAAAAGGAGCTAGATCCTTGCCGAACGGCAGGAGCCATGAAAGAATTGGAGTCTCCAAAATTTTCAAGGTACCCGGCTCCCCCGAAGGTCTGGCTCCCCTAGGGACCCAGCTCCCATCCTATCTGCAACATCCCCCAGTACCCAGGTACCCAGCTACCATGTGTTGACGCAACTCCTAGCTTGCCAACTTGGGGGACTAGGGAGTACCCTGCGGCTCCCAATGAAGCTGGAATGCTCGGTTACAATTACAAAAACTCACAAGTTCCCAACCCAGAAGTTACTTCTCGACCGCGAACTTGGGGGACTACTGTTTACACCATAATGAACCGAGCAAACCCAGCATCAAAGCGACTAGCACCAAGGCAGCCACGCCTTCTCCCATGCCGAAGGAAGACACACTTCCGAGGTGCCAGACACCTGCCGAAGCTCTCAGCTACCAAACCTAATCTCCAGGACACGTGTCGTCACCACAACGGCTTGCACAAAGTCCCACATTGGAACTTTGTGCAAAGCTCCCACTTTCACTTCCCTATAAATAGGGAACAGTACCCAGGTAAAAGAAAGAACGACTCTCTCACTTTTACTGTTACTCTGCCAGAATTACTACTTGTGACTGACTTAGGCATCGGAGAGCCTTCGGCCGGCACCACACCGGTGTCCGAAGCTTAACGATTGCTTCTCCTCTTTTTACCTTCTACAGGTCTCTCACCAACCCATTTCACCAAGGGCCTCAGCCCTCTTCTCTGCTGAAGACTCAGCACATCTAATCACTAAGTTGGACTCAATATTGGCCGGGCCATTTTGAGCGTCAACAAATGATATTAGGTTGTTTTGTTAAAGGGTTTTATGTGTATGCTTTGCGATCTGTTAATAATGTGCTTATAGGTGTGGGTTCATGGATTTTCTGTTTAATGGGTTCATGACAAGATCAAATAAAGGTGTACTTTTGCTGGAAATCAACACAAAAAGACACAGATCACCAACTTCCAAATGATTGTCACGCACAACGTCCATCCAACCACGCCTGAATCTGGGCCTTCCTTTGCTCAAACCAACAGACCAAGTTCTCCCATTCGAAACTTGAAGGATGACTTCACAGGAATGCTTAATACTAATGGGTTCATGGATTACATTATCTGTTATGTTGAATTGGGAATGGATTTAATTTTGTCGTATCTTTTAATCACCCTATGTTATGTTGAATTGGGAATGGATTTATTGTTTTCATGCTTGGTTTCATGTATATGTTGGTTTCTTGCTTGGTTTCATATATATGTTGTGTTCTTAATGGGTTTTGTGTTCTTGAAAATAAACTGAGACACGACGAATTTTAAGGCATACGACGACGATTACACGATGGTTTTTTTAAACTACCGTCGTTGTATTACTTATACACGACGGTTTTTTCATAAACCGTCGTTTGTATTACTTATAATAGACGACGTCTGTTGAAAATCCGTCGTCTATATATGCCAAATACGTCTGTTTTTGTTTAAAACCCGTCGTCTCTGTTGTGTATTACTTGCGATTAGATCATTGTATAATCTGCTATAGTGATGGTCATTGCCTGTATTTTCACTTTATTATAGATAATAGGTTATAGTGTCGGAGATGGATAAGTCATGGATGCACTCGGATAGAAGATCGAAGGCATATGAATTTGGGGTGGAAGCATTTTTGAACTTTGCTGTAGAAAATCTTCTAACTACAACACATATCCGTTGTCCATGTGTTAAATGTGTTAATTTGAAGTTGTTTGGGGTTGGAATTATAAGGGATCACTTATACTTTAATGGAATTGACCAAAGCTATAAGAATTGGACATTTCACGGAGAACCTTGGGAAGCAACTACTAATGCTAGTAGAAATGTTGAAGAAGATGATGGCCATAGTAGGTACAGTTTTGTGTCTGAACCAGTTTCGAGATGGGTGTGAAGATATATGGATTGAATGATGCTTATGTAATTGGCAGTGTATGACATTAATTTTGTAATATATTGTAATGTGATTTCTTCACTTTCTACGTTCACATATTTTACGACGTTATTGTGAACCAGTTATTCAGCATATTAACCGACGTCTTAAAGCAACGTAACAATGAAGAACCACGACGCTATTGTGAAGCAATTATTCAGGATATCACGTCGGGGAAGGATTAAGAACCGCCATGTAATTCAAAATAACACGACTCCAATCCCATAATACCGACGTCTAAAAAACGAGATATATAATCTGAACGTTAAAAAATACGACGTCATCATACATTTTCCACGTCGCAAGTTCTTTTATAAACGAAGAGGAACGAAATGAATTCCGACGGAAATTCATTATAACCGCCGTCTAATAACAATTAAACGACGTTATTTGTAATACGTCTCTCATCATAATCAACGCCGTCTATATGTTCTGTAATACGGCTCTCATTTATTTGGAACTGACGTTGTTTAGAAGTTCAACGTCGTCTATATTATTAAGTGCGTCGTGAGTAATGATGATAGATATAAATACAACGTCGACTATATAAATGCCACCGACGTTGTTTCGCATTTCAACGTCAACTGTATAAATACATATGTCGTAAATAATGACACTGACAACTATTTCCACGTCATCTTTTTTAGAAAAATCGAAGTGGAAAATTTATTTCACGACGGTTGTTTGTAAATAAGAGACGTAGTATATTTCAATAACGTCGTCTTCTCATGTATTTAAAGACGTCATATTTTTTCTTGTCGTGTAAATTATATTTAACGGCGTAGTATTTTAGTTGTCGTCTTGTATGTATATCTTGCGGCCTTGTTCTTTTAACATGTGTCATATTTTTCCTTTTTAACGACGGTGATTTGTTTGAGTTGGTCGTCTATTCTCATCCTCGACTATTTTCTAGAACTTTAGCAGACTAAACACGTCTGTTTTTATTGTTTTCCGACGTTGTTTTATTTAACAACGTCTAATATTTATCGTCGTTGTTTGTTTCTGAAAATATGACGTATAAATTTTGTAATACGACTCTCATATATTTGTAACCGACGTTGTTTCGTTTTTCAACGTCTACTCTATAAATACATACGTCGTAAATAATGACACTGACAACTATTTCCACGTCATCTTTTATCGAAAAATCGAAGTGGAAAATTAATTTTACGACGGCTGTTTTTATATATGCGACGTAGTAGGTATCAATAACGTCGTCTTCTAATGTATTTAAAGACGTCAAATTTTTTATTGTCGTGAAAATGATATTTAACGGCGTCGTATTTTTATTTTCGTCGTTGTATGTCTATCTTGCGGCCTTGTTCTCTTAATATGTGTCATATTTTTCCTTTTTAACGACGGTTTTTTTAGAGAGTTGGTCGTCTATTCTCATCCTCGACTGCTTTTTTAGATCTTTTTGCAGTACAAAGACGTCGTTTTGTATTTGTTGATGACGTTGTATATTTTAACAACGACGGTGATTTAGCGTCGTGGTTTATGAGGGAAAAGATGACGGTGGATTCCACGACCATTGAAAAACCGAATACACGACGGTGATTTACCGTCGTCTTTTTGCTTTTTTGTAGTAGTGAATACACCAACCACCCATTTTGGAACGAACTTCATACGAACATGAATTGTCCAATTTCGTGGACCAATCGATACCGGATTGAGTCCAAAACTTGGGGAACACCATAATATTGTGGGAGGAGTCATTTGGTGGGTTATGAGGGAAATCCAATCTATAGAACTGTACAATACACCAACCACTCCATATTAGAACGAACTTCGTACGAACCTGAATTGTCCAATTTCATAGACCAATCGATATCAGATTGAGTCCAAAACTTGGGGAACATCGTAATGTTGTGGGAGAAGTCATTCTGTGAGTTTTCAACGAAATCCAATGGCTAAAACTAAGGAATACAGAAAACATTTCCTTTCAGAACGAACGTCGTACGAACATGAATAGTCCAATATCCTGGACCAATCCATTTCGGATTGAGCCCAAAACTTGAGTGAAGTCCAATGGCTAGAACAATGCAATACAACAACCACTCCGTTTTAGAACGAACTTCGTACGAACCTAAATTGTCCGATTTGATCAACCAATCGATATCGGATTGAGTCCAAAACTTGAGGAACCACATAATATGGTGAGGGGAGTCATTTGTTAAGTTTTGAGTGAAATCTAATGGCTGAATTGTCCTATTTCAGGGACCAATCAACATCAGATTGAGGCCAAAACTTGGGGAACATCATAATATTGTGGGAGGAGTCATTTGGTGGGTTTTGAGTGAAATCCAATCTCTAGAACTATACAAGACACCAACCACTCCATTTCAAAACGAACTTCGTGTAATGACCCAAACCTAAAATTCATATTTAATTAGTAATTTATTATGAGGAAAGACAATTTTGCTCTTAGAATAATTTCTTAAAGAAAAGTTGACTTTTTGACCGAAAAGGAATTTGATAATTTCACATACACCGTTGCGTAGAGCACGACGAAACGAGTTCGCAGACACGAAGTCGACTCGAATTGGAGTTTTAACGAAGAAAATACGGTTAAAATATCACGAGGTGCAAAATGGTAATTAGGAAAAATCAGATTTTTAAAACCTCACTTATCTCTCTTCTCCCTCTCTCTCTCTCTCTCTCTCTCTCTCTCTCTCTCTCTCTCTCTCTCTCTCTCTCTCCCTCCCTCCCTCCCTCCTGTCGCGCGACCTCCCCTCCTCCCTTGATTAGTTTTTGTGACGCCGTCGCCGCCGCAGAGCACCACCGGCCACGAGACCGGTCTTGTTCGAACCGCCACCACCTCCTCTTCCTTTTCCGATCACTCTCAGCCTGTGGAACTGCCAGCGTTGGCTGAAAACTGCAGAAAATCGAGCGATTTTGACAGAAACTTCAACCCGCTCGTTCTCCTTCAATTCTTCTCCAAATTTGTCGAGTAAGGTATGGATTTCTACCTATTTTCCATGCTCTAGCTGACTATGTTTGCATCGATTTTGACTGTAACTAGCTCGGTTTTCAAATTGGAATTCGGCCGATTTTTGGCCTCCGTGTTCGACCACTTCCGGTCAGTTTTTGGGGTAGGTCCAAGAACAAAAGTGGTTCCAAATATGGTGTTATACCTAGGGTAGGAGTTTGGAGCCGTAGTTTTGAGATTTTCCGGCGATGAGTAATCGCTTTGGACACCCAGTGTTGCCGGCGCATGGGAGAAGGTAGTGAAGTGGCACTGTGTTCGATGCGATCCTTAGGTTATCACAAGCGCGTAGGAATTTACTGATCTCAATTTGGATACCGTTTGAGCCTTGAACGGATTTTCCATATTGTGCGATTTCCGGGTTCAATACTGTTGAGCCGTTGGATCGTAATCAATTTCAGATATGTTACTCTAGATAATTCCAGAATCATGTAAGATTCGACAGATTGTGAATCGGAGTCCCGGATACTCCGAAATCATGAACCCTAGGGCTAGGGTTTAGAAATTATGCGATTGCATGATCGTGATCAATCCGACCGTCCGATCGACACCAATACCCTCGGGACATGTGTCCTAGATATATTGGACCTTCTAGCTGCTTCCGGATCATATTGTGAGGTCATGGACCTGTGGTGTCCCAGATTGACTTTTTGGACTTTAGCGCTTTTTGAATCCCAAGATACTGCTAAACTGAAAGGAAAGCTTTCATGGGCATAGGGATAACTTTAATTTGACGCATGTACTTTTAGGAGCAGGGGATCAGGGTTTTTAATTTAATATTATATTGTATTAATAGAATATTATGGTCATTGAATCAGGCACCCGGGCACCAGTTGACCCGCAGGAGGGACCTTCAAGAGGTCCAGCGAGCTCGGACTATCAATGAGTGGACTCTTTGTTTTAATAAATGAATTTAAGCAGTTCAGTTTCAGTTATAAGCTGTTTTATTCTGTTAAATATTTTATGTTACATGCTGCCGAGTGAAATCTCCTTTAAAGAATATAGGAAAAGATATTATCGTTAATTATCAGATAAATGGCAGCAGAATTTTAAAGGTTACAGGAATTCAGTTATCCAGCAGATTTTCTTCAGAAATTTTATATTTTCCTAAATCACCTTGTACCCAGAGATTAAATGTTGCCTTCGGATTGTATTGGTTGCCTTCGGTTTTGTCAGCATGCTTGACAGTTGCCCCATGAGTTCCTTGGTACTCGAACTCGTGTGGAGCGAGTAATGCGGATAAAGGTGGACCATGGTTCCCTGAATCCTGCGAGTTGCAGCTCGGACTGACCTCGTGTCACTGAGACCTGCGAGTATGTGTCACCCATGGTGATGCAAGGAATTGACGGATATAAGGAATTGACGGAAATAAAGGGTACACCTAGGTGGTAGTTTTAAACTGTTTTTAAAAGTAATGTTGACCATGAATATGATTATGTACATGTATAATTATGTACGTGCATTGATTGCAGAAATAAAGAGAATAATTTAGTTTGTACAACTGTTTTTACAGTGGGGTTAGTATGTTCATATGCAATTTTTTAAATTTTGTTTTTGGGTTCACTCACCCTTTTCCACGTTTTGCGCCCCCAGGCAGTAGACGTGCATAGTGATCCACCACCGGGCCGTTTTCCATCTTCTGCGCCATTTCTTTGATGTAGGATTTTTGTTTTGTAAAAAGATTCACTCCTTTGTAAATTCTTAGTAATTTCTCTAATGTTTTGTCCTAGATTGAGAATTGAACGGTTGGACTGTATATATATGTATGCTGGCAGTTGGATGTATATATATATATATATATACTTGTTTGGCAGGTGTAAATATGTTAGTATTGAGCCAGTTACAAGGGAAACTCTGCCGGTTTTTCGGTAGACATCAACCTTGTTATTTTATCATGTTTTGTATAGAAGAGCAAATAGGTCATTTGTGCCCGACATTCGCCAGGTGTCGGACACGCACAGGGTCCGGCTCGGATTCTAAAGCGGAATTTGGATCGGGTCCTGTCACTTCATACGAACATGAATTGTCCAATTTCATGAACCAATAGAAATCAGATTGAGTCCAAAACTTGGGGAACATCATAATATAGTGGGAGGAGTAATTTGGTGGGTTTTGAGTGAACTCCAATATCTTTAACTATACAATACACCAACCACTTCATTTCAGAACGAACTTTGTACGAACCTGAATTGTCCTATTTCATGAAAAAATCGATATTGGATTGAGTCCAGAACTTGGGGAGCATCAAAATATTATGGGAGGAGTCATTTGGTGGGTCTTGAGTGAAATCCAATCTCTAGAACTATGGAATACACCAACCACTCCATTTCAGAACGAACTTCGTACGAACCTGAATTGTCCAATTTCATGGACCAATCGATATTGGATTGCGTCCAAAACTTGGGGAACATCAAAATATTGTGGGTGGAGTCATTTTGTGAGTTTTGAGTGAATCCAAATGGGTAAACAATGCACTAAACCAACCACTCCGTTTCAGAACGAACTTCGTACGAACCTGAATCGTCCAATTTCATGAACCAATCGATATCAGATTGAGTCCAAAACTTGGGGAACATCAAAATATAGTGGGAGGAGTCACTTGGTGAGTTTTGAGTGAAATCCAATGGCTAAAATTATGCAATACACCAACCACTCCATTTCATAACGAACTTCGTACGAACCATACTTGTCCAATTTCAAAGACCAATCGATATCGGATTGAGTCCAAAACTTGGGGAACATCCTAATACTGTGGGAGGAGTCATTTGGTGGGTTTTGTGAAATCCAATGTCTAGAACTATAGAATACACCAACCACTCCATTTCAGAACGAACTTCGTACGAACCTGAATTGTACAATTTCATAGACCAATCGGTATCAGATTGAGTCCAAAACTTGGGGAACATCATAATGTTGTGGGAGGAGTCATTTGGTAAGTTTTGAGTAAAATCCAATGGCTAAAATTATGCAATACACCAACCACTACATTTCAAAGCAAACCTCATACGAACCTGAATTGTCCAATTTCATGGACCAGTGGATATCGGATTGAGTCCGGAACTTGGGGAACATCATAATATTGCGCGAGGAGTCATTTGGGGGGGTCTTGAGTGAAATCCAATCTCTAGAACTATATAATATACCAACCACTCCATTTCAGAACGAACTTCGTACGAACCTGAAATGTCTGATTTCATGGACCAATCGATATCGAATTTAATCCCAAACTTGGGGAACAACATCATATTGTGGCAGGAGTCATTTGGTGGGTTTTGATGGAAATCCAATCTCTAGAACTATACAATACACCAACCACTCTATTTCAGAACGAACTTCGTACGAACCTGAATTGTATAATTTCATAGACCAATCGATATCGGATTGCGTCCAAAACTTGAGGAACCTCATAATGTTGTGGGAGGAGTCATTTTGTTAGTTTTGAGTGAATTTCAATTGCTAAAACAATGCAATACACCAACCATTCCATTTTAGAACAAACTTCGTACGAACTTGAATTGTCCAGTTTCATAGACCAATCAATATCGGATTGAGTCCAAAACTTGGGGAACATCATAATGTTGTGGGAGGAGTCATTTGGCGGGTTTTGAGCGAAATCCAATCTCTAGAACTATATAATACACCAACCACTTCATTTCAGAATGAACTTCGTAGGAACCTGAATTGTCCGATTTCCTGCACCAATCTATATAGGATTGAGTCCAAAACTTGGGGAACATGATAATGTTGTGGGAGGAGTCATTTGGTGAGTTTTGAGCGACATCCAATCTCTAGAACTATATAATACACCAACTACTATATTTCATAATGAACTTCGTACCAACCTGAATTGTCCGATTTCATGGACCAATCGATATCGGATTGAGTTCAAAACTTGGGGAACATCATAATATTGTGGGAGGATTCATTTGGTGGGTTTTGAGTGAAATCCAATCTCTAGAACTATATAATACACCAACCATTCTATTTCAGAACGAACTTCGTACGAACCTGAATTGTCCAATTTCATGGACAAATCAATATTGGATTGAGTCCAAAACATGGGGAACACCATAATATGGTGGGAGGAGTCATTTCATGTGTTTTTAGTCAGATAGAGTCCAAAACTTGGGGAACATCATAATATTGTCGGAGGAGTCATTTGCTGGGTTTTGAGTGAAATCCAATCTTTAGAACTATATCATACTCCAACCACTCCATTTCATAACGAACTTCGTACGAAACTTAATTGTCCAATTTCATGGACCAATCGATACCGGATTGAGTCCAAAACATAAGGAACATAATATTATGGTGGGATGAGTCATTTGGTGAGTTTTGAGTGAAATCCAGTGGGCAAAACAATGCAATATACCAACCACCGCATTTCAGAACAAACTTCGTGCGAACCTAAATTGTCCAATTTCATAGACCAATTGATATCGGATTGAGTCCAAAACTTGCGGAACGTCATAATGTTGTAGGAGGAGTCATTTGGTGTGTTTTGAGCGAAATCCAATGGCTAAATTTATGAAATACACCAACCACTCCATTTCAGAATGAACTCCGTACGAACATGAATTGAGCCCGAAACTTGGGGAACAGCATAATATGGTGGGAGGAGTAATTTGGTGAGTTTTGAGTGAATTCGAATTGCTAAAACAAGGCAATACACCAACCATTTCATTTCATAACGAACTTTGTACGAACCTTAATTACCTTAATTTTCCAATTTCATGGACCATCGATATCGGATTGCGTCCAAAACCTGGGGAACATCATAATATTGTGGGAGGAGTCATTTGATGAGTTTTGAGTGAAATCATATCTCTAGAACTATACAATACACCAACCATTCCATATCATAACGAACTTCGTACGAACACGAATTGTACGATTTCATATACCAATCGATATCAGATTGACTACAAAACATAGGGAACACCATAATATTGTGGGAGGAGTCATTTGGTGGGTTTTGAGTGAAATCCAACCTCTAGAACTATACAATACACCAACCATTCCATTTCGGAACGAACTTCGTGCGAACCTAAATTCTCAAATTTCATAGACCAATCAATATCGGATTGAGTCCAAAACTTGGGGAACATCATAATGTAGTGGGAGGAGTCATTTGGTGAGTTTTGAGTGAAATCCAATTGCTAAAACTATGCAATACACCAACCACGACATTTCAGAACGGACTTCGTACGAACCTGAATTGTCCAATCTCATGGACCAATCGATATCGGAACGAGGCCAAAACTTGGGGAACATCATAATGTTGTGGGAGGCGTCATTTGGTGAGTTTTGAGTGAAATCCAACGGCTAAAATTATGCAATTACACAACCACTCCATTAGAGAATGAACTTCATACGAACATGAATAGTCCAACTCCGTGGACCAATCGATATCGGATTGAGTCCAAAACCTGGGGAACATCATAATATTGTGGGAGGAGTCATTTGGTTGGTTTTGAGTGAAATCCAATCTCTAGAACTATACAATACACCAACCACTCCATTTTAGAACGAACTTCGTACGAACTTGAATTGTCCGATTTCATATGCCAATCTATATCGGATTCAATCCAACACTTGGGGAACGTCATAATATTGTGGGAGGAGTCATTTGGTGAATTTTGAGTGAAATCCAATCCCTTGAACTATACAACACATCAACCACTCCATTTCAGAATGAACTTCGTACGCACCTGAATTGTCCAATTTAATGGACCAATCGATATCGGATTGAGTCCAAAACTTGGAGAACATCATAATGTTGTGGGAGGAGTCATTTGGTGAGTTTTGAGTGAAATCCAGTCGCTAAAACTATGCAATATACCAACCACTCCATTTCAGAACGGACTTCGTACGAACCTGAATTGTCCAATTTCATGGACCAATCGATATCGGAACGAGGCCAAAACTTGGGGAACATGATAATGTTGTGGGAGGCGTCATTTGGTGAGTTTTGGGTGAAATCCAACGGCTAAAATTATGCAATTCCACAACCACTCCATTAGAGAACGAACTTCGTATGAACATGAATAGTCTAATTCTGTAGACCAATCGATATCGGACTGAGTCCAAAACCTGGGGAACATCATAATATTGTGGGAGGAGTCATTTGGTGGGTTTTGAGTGAAATCCAATCCCTAGAACTATACAATACACCAACCACTCCATTTTAGAACGAACTTCGTACGAACTTGAATTGTCCAATTTCATGTACCAATCGATATCGGATTACGTCAAAAACTTGGGGAACGTTATAATATTGTGGGAGGAGTCATTTGGTGGATTTTGAGTGAAATCCAATCTCTTGAACTATACAACACATCAACCACTCCATTTCAGAATGAACCATACGCACCTGAATTGTCCAAAACTTGGGAAACACCATAATATATGGTGGGATGAATCATTTGTTGGCTTTCGAGGGAAATCCAATCTCTAAAACTATACAACACCCCAACCACTCCATTCCGGAACGAACTTCGTACAAACCTGAATTGTCCAATTTCATGGACTAATCTATATCGGATTGAGTCCAAAATTTGGGGAACATCATAATATGATGGGAGGAGTCATATGGTAGATTTTGAGTGAATCCACTCCCTTGCCAACCATTCCATTTCAGAACGAACTTCGTACGAACCTGAATTGCCCAATTACGTGGACCAATCGGAATCGGATAGAGTCGAAAACTTGGGAAACATCATAATGTGATGGGTGGAGTCATTTGGTGGGTTTTGAGTGAAATCCAATCCCTAGAGTTATGCAATACACCAATAACTACATTTCGTAACGAACTTTGTACGACCCTGAATTGTCCAATTTCATGAACAAATCGATATCGAATTGAGTCCAAAACTTAGGGAACAACATAATATGGTGACAGGACTTGTTTGGTGGGTTTTGAGTGAAATCCAATCTCTCGAACTATGCAATACACCAACCACTCCATTTCATAACGAACTTCGTACAAACCTGAATTGTCCAATTTCATGCACCAATCGATATCGGATTGAGTTCAAAACTTGGGGAACATCATAATGTTGTGGGAGGAGTCATTTTGTGAGTTTTTAATGAAATCCAATGGCTGAAACAATGCAATGCACCAACCACTCCATTTTAGAACGAACTTCGTACAAACCTGAATTGTCTAATTTAATGGAGCAATCGATATCGAATTGAGTCCAAAACTTGGGGAGCATCATAATGTTGTCGGATGAGTCATTTGGTGAGTTTTGAGTGAAATCCAATTGCCAAAACTTTGCAATACACCAACTCCTCCACTTCAGAATGAACTTCGGACGAACCTGCATTGTCCAATTTCATGGACCAATATATGTCGGATTGAGTCCAAAACTTGGGGAACATCATAATGTTGTGGGAGGAGTCATTTTGTGAGTTTTGAGTGAAATCAAATGGCTAAAACAATGCAATACACCAACCACTCCATTTCAGAACAAACTTCGTACGAACCTGAATTGTCCAATTTAATGGACCAAATGATATTGGATTGTATCTAAAACTTGGGGAGCATCATAATGTTGTCGGAGGAGTCATTTGGTGAGTTTTGAGTGAAATCCAATTGCCAAAACTACGCAATACACCGACCACTCTAATAGAGAACGAACTTCGTACGAACATGAATAGTCCAATTTCTTGGACCAATCAATATCGGATTGAGTTCAAAACTTGGGGAACAATATATATGGTGGGAGCAGTCATTTGGGGAGTTTTGAGCAAAATCCAATGGCTAAAACTATGCAATACACCGACCACTTCATTTCAGAACGAACTTCGTACGAACATGAATTGTCCAATTTCATAGACCAATCAATATCGGATTGAGTCCAAAACCTCAGGAACATCATAATATAGTGGCAGGAGTCATTTGGTGGGTTTTCAGTGACATCCAATTTCTAGAACTATGCAATACCCCAATCACCCCATTTGATAACGAACTTCGTACGAACTTGAATTGTCCGATGTCATGGACCAATCGATATTGGATTGAGTCCAAAACTTGGGGAACATCATAATATTGTGGAAGGAGTCATTTGTTGGGTTTTGAGGGAAATCCAATCTCTAGAACTATACAATACACCAACCACTCCATTTTAGAATGAACTTCGTACGAACCTAAATTGTCCAGTTTCATGGACCAATCGATATCGGATTGAGTCCAAAACTTGGGGAACATCATAATACTTGGGAGGAGTCATTTGATGGGTTTTGAGTGAAATCCAATCTCTAGAACTATACAGCACACCAACCACTCCATTTGAGAACGAACTTCGTACGAACCTGAATTATCCAATTTCCTGAACCAATCGATATCAGATTTAGTCCAAAACTTGGGGAACATCATAATGTTGTGGGAGGAGTCATTTCGTGGGTTTTAAGTGAAATCTAATATCTAGAACCATGCAATACACCAACTACTCAATTTCAGAACGAACTTCGTACGAACCTGAATTGTCCTATTTCATGGAACAATCGATATAGGATTGAGCCCAAAACTTGGTGAACATCATAATATGGTAGGAGGAGTTTGTACGAACCTGAATTATGGTATATTCCATAATAAGTGTTTTTTTTTTTTTTTCTGTTTTGAGCGAAATCCAATGGCTTAAACTATGGAATACACCAACGACTCCATTTCTGAACGAACTTGGTACGAACCTGAATTGTCCGATTGCATGGACCAATCGATATCGGATTGAGTCCAAAACTTGAGGAGCATCATAATCTTGTGGGATGAGTCATTTGGTGGGTTTTGAGTGAAATCCAATCTCTAGAAATATGCAATACACCAACTACTCCATTTCAGAACTAACTTAATACGAACCTGAATTGTCCAGTTTCATGGACCAATCGATATCGGATTGATTCCAAAACTTAGGTTACATCATAATGTTGAGGGAAGCATCATTTGGTGGGTTTTAAGTGAAATCCAATCTCTAGAACTATGCAATAAACCGATAACTCCATTTCGGAACTAAGTTCGTACGAACCTGAATTGTTCAATTTCATGGACCAATCGATATCGGATTGAGCCCAAAACACGGGGAACATCATAATGTGGTGGGAGGAGTCATTTTGTGAGTTCTTAGCGCAATCCAACGGCTTAAACTATGCAATACAACAACCACTCAATTTCAGAACGAATTTCGTACGAACCTGAAGTGTCCGATTTCATGGACCAATTGATATCGAATTGAGTCCAAAACTTGGGGAACAACATAATATGGTGGGAGGAGTCATTGGTGGGTTTTGAGTGAAATCAAATCTCTAGAAATATGCAATACACCAACAACTCCATTTCAGAACTAACTTAGTACGAACCTGAATTCTCCAATTTCATGGACCAATGTATATCGGATTGAGTCCAAACTTGGGGAACATCATAATATTGAGGGAGGAGTCATTTGGTGGGTTTTATGTGAAATCTAGTCTCTAGAACTTTGCAATACACCACCTACTACATTTCAGAACGAACTTCGTACGAAATAGAATTTTCCAATTTCATGCACCAATCTACATCGGATTGAGTCCAAAACTTGGGGAACATCATAATATGGTGGGAGGAGTCATTTGGTGGGTTTTGAGTGAAATCTAATCTGAAGAACTATGCAATAAACCAACCACTCCATTTCAGAACGAACTTCGTACGAACCTTACGTGTGTAAATTCGTGGACCAATCGATATCTGATTGAGTCCAAAACTTGAGGAACAACAAAATATGTTGGGAGGAGTCATTTGGTGAGTTTTAAGTGAAATCCAATGGCTAAAACATTGCAATACCCAACCCAATCCATTTCATAACGAACTTCGTGCGAATCTGAATTGTCCTATTTCTTGGACCAATCGATATCGGATTGAGTCCAAAACTTGGGGAACATCATAATATATTGGGACGAGTCATTGGTGGGTTTTGACTGAAATCCAATATCTAGAACTATGCAATACACCAACCACTACTTTTCCGAAGGAACTTTGTACGAACCTGAATTGTCTGATTTCATGGACTAATCGATATCGGATTGAATCCAAAACTTGGGGAACATTATAATATGGTGGGAGGAGTCATTGGTGGGTTTAGAGTGAAATCCAATCTCTAGAAATATGTAATAATCCAACAACTCCATTTCAGAACTAACTTGGTACAAAACTGAATTGACCAACTTCATGGACCAACGTATATCAGATTGAGTCCAAAACTTGGGGAACATCATACTGTTGAGGGAGGAGTCATTTGGTGTGTTTTATGTGAAATCCAGCCTCTAGAACTTTGCAATACAACAACTACTACATTTAAGAAAGAACTTCGTACAAACCTGAATTTTCCAATTTCATGCACCAATCGATATCAGATTGAGTCCAAAACTTGGGAAACATCATAATATGGTGGGAGGAGTCATTTGGTGGGTTTTGAGTGAAATCCAATCTCAAGAACTATGCAATAAACCAACCACTCCATTTCAGAACGAACTTCGTACGAACCTTAATTGTCCAAATTCATGGACCAATCGATATCGGATTCAGTCCAAAACTTGGGGAACAACAAAATATGGTGGAAGGAGTCATTTGGTGTGTTTTGAGCGAAATCCAATCTCTAGAACTATGCGATACACCAACCACTCCATTTCAGAAAGAACTTCGTACGAATCTAAATTGTCCGATTTCTTGGATCAATCGATATTGGATTGAGTCCAAAACTTAGGGAACAACATAATATTATGGGAGGAGTCATTTGGAAGGTTTTGAGTGAAATGCAATCTTTAGAACAATACAATACACCAACCACTACATTTCAGAACGAACTTCGTACACACCTGAATTGTCCGATTTCATGGACGAATCGATATCGGATTGAGTCCAAAACTTGGGGAACATCATAATATAGTGGCAGGAGTCGTTTGGTGGGTTTTCAGTGACATCCAATCTCTAGAACTATGCAATACCCCAGTCACCCCATTTGATAACGAACTTCGTACGAACTTGAATTGTCCGATTTCATAGACCAATCGATATTGGATTGAGTCCAAAACTTGGGGAACATCATAATATTGTGGGAGGAGTCATTTGTTGGGTTTTGAAGGTAATCCAATCTCTAGAACTATATAATACACCAACCACTCCATTTTAGAACGAACTTCGTATGAACCTAAATTATCCAATTTCATGGACCAATCGATATCGGATTGAGTGCAAAACTTGGGGAACATCATAATACTGTGGGAAGAGTCATTTGATGGGTTTTGAGTGAAATCCAATCTCTAGAACTATACAGTACACCAACCACTCCATTTGAGAACGAACTTCGTACGAACCTGAATTGTCCAATTTCCTGAACCAATCGATATCATATTTAGTCCAAAACTTGGGAAACATCATAATGTTGAGGGAGGAGTCATTTGGTGGGTTTTATGTGAAATCCAGTCTCTAGAACATTGCAATACACCATCTACTACATTTCAGAACGAACTTCGTACGAACCAGAATTTTCCAATTTCATACACCAACCTACATCGGATTGAGTCCAAACCTTGGAGAACATCATAATATGGTGGGATGAGTCATTGGTGGGTTTTGAGCGAATCCAATCTCAAGAAATATGCAATACACCAGCAACTCCATTTCAGAACTAACATAGTACGAACCTGAATTGTCCAATTTCATGGACCAATGTATATCGGATTGAGTCCAAAACTTGGGGAACATCATAATGTTAAGGGATTAGTCATTTGGTGGGTTTTATGCGAAATCCAGTCTCTAGAACATTGCAACACACCAACTACTACATTTGAGAACGAACTTCGTACGAACCTGAATTGTTCAATTTCATGCACCAATCGATATCGGATTGAGTCTAAAACTTGGGGAACATCATAATCCTAATGGAGGAGTCATTTGGTGAGTTTTGAGTGAAATCCAATTGCCAAAACTATGCAACACACCAACCACTCCATTAGAGAACGAACTTCGTAAGAACCTGAATTGTCCGATTCATGGACGAATCGATATCGGATTGAGTCCAAAACTTGGGGAACATCATAATATTATGGGAGGAGTCATTTGGTGGTTTTGAGTGAAATCCAATCTCTAGAACCATGCAATACACCAACCACTCAATTTCATAACGAACTTCGTACGAACCTGAATTGTCCTATTTCATGGACCAATCGATATCGGAATGACCCCAAAATATGGGGAACATCATAATATAGTGGCAGGCGTCATTTGGTGGGTTTTGAGTGAAATCCAATGGCAAAAACCATGCAATGCAACAACCACTCCATTTTAGAACGAACTTCATACGAACCTGAATTGTCCGATTTCAGGGACCAATCGATACCGGATTGTGCCCAAAACTTGGGGAACATCATAATATTATGGGAGGAGTAATTTTGTGAGTTTTGAGTGAAATCCGATGGCAAAAACCATGCAATACACCAACGACTCCATTTCAGAATGAACTTCGTACGAACATGAATTGTCCGATTTCATGGACCAATCGATATTGGATTGAGTCCAAAACATGGGGAACATCATAATATAGTGGGAGGAGTCATTTGGAGGGTTTTGAGTGCAATCCAACCTCTAGAACTATGCAATACACCAACCACTCCTTTTCAAAACGAACTTCGTACGAACCTGAATTTTCGATTTCATGGACGAATCGATATCGGATTCAGTCCAAAACATGGGGAACATCATATTATTATGGGAGGAGTTTTTTGGTGGTTTTTGAATGAAATCCAATCTCTAGAACTATGCAATACACCAACCACTCCATTTCAGAATGAACTTCGTACGAACTTGAATTGTCCGATTTCATGTACCCATTGATATCGAATGGAGTCCAAAACTTGGGAAACATTGTAATACAGTGGGAGGAGTCATTGGTGCGTTTTGAGTGAAATGCAATCTCTAGAAATATGATATACACCAACAACTCCATTTCTGAACTAACTTAGGACGAACCTGAATTGTCCAATTTCATGGACCAATGTATATCGGATTGAGTCCAAAACTTGGGGAACATCATAATGTTGAGGGAGGAGTCATTTGGTGGGTTTTATGTGAAATCCAGTCTCTAGAACTTTGCAATACACCAACTACTACATTTCAGAACGAACGTCGTACGAACCTGAATTTTCCAATTTCATGCACCAATCGATATCGGATTGAGTCCAAAACGTGGGGATCATCATAATATGGTGGGAGGAGTCATTTGGTGGGTTTTGAGTGAAAGCCAATCTCTAGAACTATGCAATAAACCAACCACTCCATTTCATAACGAACTTCATACGAACCTGAATTGTCCAATTTCATGGACCAATCGATATCGGATTGAGTCCAAACCTTGGGGAACATCACAATATGGTGGGACGAGTCATTTAGTGAGTTTTGAGTGAAATCCAATCTCTAAAACTATACAATATACCAACCACTCCATTTTAGAACGAACTTCGTACGAACCTGAATTGTCCAATTTTATGGAGTAATAGATATCGGATTGTGTCCAAAACTTGGGGAACATCATAATATGGTTGGAGGAGTCATATGGTGTGTTTTCAGCAAAATCCAGGGGCTACAACAACGCAATACACCAACTACTCCATTTCAGAACAAACTTCGTACGAACTTGAATTGTCCGATTTCATGCACCAATCGGTATCGGATTGAGTCCAAAACGTGGGGAAGATCATAATATGGTGAGAGGAGTCATTTGGTTGATTTTGAGCAAAATCCAATGGCTAAAACTATGCAATACACCAACCACTCCATTTCATAACAAACTTCGTACGAACCTGAAATGTCCGATTTCATGGACCAATCGATATCGGATAGAGTTCAAAACTTGGGGAACAACATAATATGGTGGGATGACTCATGTGGTGAGTTTTGAATGAAATCCAATGGCTAAAACTTTGCAATACACCAACCACTCCACTTCAAAATGAACTCCATACAAATCTAAATTGTCCGATTTCATGGACCAGTCGTTATCGAATTGAGCCCAAAACGCTGGGAATGTCATAATGTTGTCGAATGAGTCATTTTGTGAGTTTTGAGTGAAATCCAATGGCAAAAACGGTGCAATACACAAACCCCTATATTTCACAATGAACTTTGTACGAACATGAATTGTCCGATTTCATGGATCAGTCGTTATTGGATTTAGTCCAAAACATCATAATGTTGTGGGAGGAGTCATTTTGCCAGTTGTGAGTGAAATCCAATGGCAAAAACAATGCAATACATCAACCACTCCATTTCAGAACGAACTTCGTACGAACCTGAATTGTCCGATTTCATGGACCAATCGATATCGGATTGAGTCCAAAACTTGGGGAACATCATAATGTTGTGAGAGGAGTCATTTTGTAAGTTTTGAGTGAAATCCAATGGTTAAAACAATGCAATACACCAACCACTCCGTTTCAGAACGAACCTCGTACGAACTTGAATTGTCCGATTTCATAGGCCAATCGATATAGGATTGAGTCCAAAACTTGGGGAACATTATAATGTTGTGGGAGGAGTCATTTTGGGAGTTTTGAGTGAATTCCAATGGCTAAAACAATGCAATAAACCAACCATTCCATTTCAGAACGAACTTCGTACGAACCTGAATTTTACCAATTTCACGGACCAATCGATATCGGATTAAGTCAAAAACTTGGGGAACATCATAATATGGTGGGAGGAGTCATTTAGTGAGTTTTGGGTGAAATCCAATCGATAAAAATATGCAATACACCAACCACTCCATTTCATAATGAGCTTTGTACGAACCTTAATTGTCCAATTTCACGGATCAATCGATATCGGATTGAGTCCAACACTTGGGGAACTTCATAATATTGCGGGAGGAGTCATTTGGTGGATTTGAGTGAAATCGAATGTCTAGAACTATACAATACAACAACCACTCCATTTCACAACGAACTTCGTACGAACTTGAATTATCCGATTTCTTGGACCATTTGATATTGCATTGAGTCCAAAACTTGGGGAACATCATAATGTTGTGGGAGGAGTAATTTTGCGAGTTCTGAGTGAAATCCAATGGCTAAAACAATGCAATACATCAACCACTCCGTTTCAGAACAAATTTCGTACGAACCTGAATTGTCCGATTTCATAGACTAATCGATATCGGCTTGAGTCCAAAACTTGGGAAATATCATAACATTGTGGGAGGAGTCATTTGGGGGGTTTTGAGTGAAATAAAATCTCTAGAACTATACAATACACCAACCACTCTATTGCAGAACGAATTCATACGAACCAAAATTGTCCAATTTCATAGGCCAATCGATATCGGATTGAGTCTAAAACTTGGGGAACATTATAATGTTGTGGGAGGAGTCATTTTGGGAGTTTTGAGTGAATTCCAATGGCTAAAACAATGCAATATACCAACCATTCCATTGCAGAACGAACTTCGTACGAACCTGAATTTTACCGATTTCATGGACCAATCGATGTCGGATTGAGTCGAAAACTTGGGGAACATCATAATATGGTGGAAGCAGTCATTTGGTGAGTTTTGGGTGAAATTCAATGTATAAAAGTATGCAATACACCAACCACTCCATTTCGTAATGAACTTTGTACGAACCTTAATTGTCCAATTTCACGGACCAATCGATATCGGATTGAGTCCAAGACTTGGGGAACTTCATAATATTACGGGGGGAGTCATTTGATGGGTTTTGAGTGAAATCGAAGGTCTAGAACTATACAATACAGCAACCACTTCAATTCACAATGAACTTCGTACGAACCTGAATTGTCCGATTTCATGGACCAATCGATATTGGATTGAGTCCAAAACTTGGGGAACATCATAATATAGTAGGAGGAGTCATTTGGGGGGTTTTGAGTGAAATCCAACCTCTAGAACTATGTAATACACTAACCACTCCTTTTCAAAACGAACTTCGTACGAACCTGAATTGTTCGATTTCATGGAAGAATCGATATCGGATTGAGTCCAAAACATGGGGAACATCATAACGTTGTGAGAGGAGTTATTTTGTAAGTTTTGAATGAAATCCAGTGGCTAAAACAATGCAATACAACAACCACTCCATTTCAGAACGAAATTCGTACGAACCTGAATTGTCCAATTTTATGGACCAATCGATATCGGATTAAGTCCAAAACTTGGGGAACATCATAATGTTGTGGGATGAGTCATTTTGTGAGTTTTGAGTGAAATCCAATCGCTAAAACAATGCAATACACCAACCACTCCACTTCAAAAAAAACTTTGTAGGAACTGAATTGTCCGATTTTATGGACCAATCGATATCAGATTGAGTCCAAAACTTGGGGAACATCATAATGTTGTGGGATGAGTCATTTTGCTAGTTTTGAGTGAAATCCAGTGGCTAAAACAATGTAATATACCAACCACTCCATTTCAAAACGAACTTCACACGAACCTAAATTGTCCGATTTCATGCACCAATCGATATCAGATTGAGTCCAAAACTTGGGGAACATCACAATATACTGTGAAATACACCAACCATCCCATTAGAGAACAGACTTTGTACGAACATATATAGTCCAATTTCTTGTACAAACCGATATCGAATTGAGCCCAAAACTCGGGGAAAGTCGTAATATGGTGGGAGGAGTCATTTGGTGAGTTTTAAATGAAATCCAATGAACTTCGTACGAATCTGAATTGTCCGATTTCATGGACTAATCGATATCAGATTGAGTTCAAAACTTGGGCAACATCATAATATTGTGGGAGGAGTCATTTGGTGGGTTTTGAGTGAAATCCAATATCTAGACCTATACAATACGCCAACCACTCCATTTCATAACGAACTTCGTACGAACCTGAATTGTCTAATTTGATGGACCAATCGATATCGGATTGAGTCTAAAACTTGGGCAACATCAAAATGTTGTGGGAGGAGTTATTTTGTGAGTTTTGAGTGAAATCCAATCTCTAGAACTATACAATACGCCAACCACTCCATTTCAGAATGAACATCGTACAAACATGAATTGTCCAATTTCATAGACTAATCGATATCGGATTGAGTCCAAAACTTGGGAAACATCATAATGTTATGGGAGGAGTCATTTAGTGGGTTTTGAGTGAAATCCAATCTCTAGAACTGGACAAGAAACAAACCACTCCATTTCATAACGTACTTCGTACGAACTTTAATTGTCCAATTTCATTGACCAATCGATATCAGATTGGGTCCAAAACTTGAGGAACACCATAATATTGTGGGAGGAGGCATTTGGTGGGTTTTGATTGAATTCCAATCTATAGAACTATGAAATAAGACAACCACACCATTAGAGAACGAAGTTCGAACGAAAACGAATAGTCCAATTTCTTGGACCAATCGACATCAGATTTAGCCCAAAACTTGGGGAACATCATAATATGGTGGGAGGAGTCATTTGGTGAGTTTTGAACGAAATCCAATGGCTAAAACTACTCCAACCACTCCATTTCATAACGAACTTGGTACGAACCTTAATTGTCCAATTTCAAGGACCAATCGATATCAGACTGAGTCCGAAACTTGGGGAACATCATAATATTGTGGGAGGATTCATTTGGTGGGTTTTGAGTGAAATCCAATCTATAGAAGCGACAATATCCCAACCACTCCATTTCATAACGAATTTCGCACGAAACCTGAGTTGTCCAATATCAAGGACCAATCGATATTGGTTAAGTCCAAAACTTGGAGAACATCAAAATGTTGTGGGAGGAGTCATTTTGTGAGTTTTGAGTGAATTCCAATTGCTAAAACAATGCAATACACCAACCACTTCATTTCAGAACACACTTCGTAAGAACCTGAATTGTCCGATTTCATGGACCAATCGATATCAGATTGAGTCCAAAACTTGGGGAACTGCATCATATTGTGGTAGGAGTCATTTGATGGGTTTTGAGTGAAATCCAATCCCTAGAACTATACAGTAAACAAACCACTCCATTTCGGAACGAACTTCGTATGAACATGAACTGTCCAATTTTATGGACCAGTCGGTATCGTATTGAGTCCAAAACTTGGGGAACATCGTAATGTTGTGGGAGGAGTCATTTTGTGAGTTTTGAGTGAAATCCAATGGCTAAAACAATGCAATACACCAACCATTCCTTTTCAAAACGAACTTCGTATGAACCTGAATTGTCCGATTTCCTGGACTAATCGATATCGGTTTGAGTCCAAAACTTAGGGAACATCATAATATTGTGGGAGGAGTCATTTAGTGGGTTTTGAGTGAAATCTAATCTCTAGAACTATACAATACGTCAACCACTCCATTTCAGAATGAAATTTGTACGAACCTGAATTGTCCATTGTCATGGACCAATCGATATCGGATTGAGTCCAAAACTTGGGGAACATTGTAACGAACTTCATAGTATTGTGGGAGGACTGATTTGGTGGGTTTTGGATGAAATCCAATAGCAAAAACTATGAAATACACCAACTACCCCATTTCAGAACGAACTTCGTACGAACCTTAATTGTCCTATTTCATGGACCAATTGATATCGGATTGAGTCCAAAACTTGGGGAACGTCATTATGTTGTGGGAGGAGTCATTTGGTAGGTTTTGAGAGAAATCCAGTGGCTAGAACTATACAATAAACCAACCACTCCATTTCAGAATGAAATTTGTACGAACTTGAATTGTCCAATTTCATGGACCAATCGATATCGGATTGAGTCCAAAACTTGGGGAACATCGTAATGTTGTGGGAGGAGACATTTTGCGAGTTTTGTGTGAAATCCAATGGCTAAAACAATGCAATACACCAACCATTCCATTTCAGAACGAACTTCGTACGAACCTGAATTGCCCAATTTCATGGACCAATCGATATCAGATTGAGTCCAAAACTTGGGAAACATCATAATATTATGGGAGGAGTCATTTGGCGGGTTTTGAGTGAAATCCAATCTCTAGAAGTATACAATACGCCAACCACTGCATTTCAAAACGAACTTCGTACTAACCTGAATTGTCCAATTTCATGGACCAATCGATCTCGAATCGCATCCAAAACTTGGGGAACATCGTACTGTTGTGGGAGGAGTCATTTGGTGGGTTTTGAGAGAAATCCAGTGGCCAAAACAATGCAATACAACAACCACTCCGTTTCACAACGAACTTCGTACGAACCTGAATTATCCCATTTCATGGACCAATCGATATCGGATTGAGTCCAAAACTTGGGAAAAATCATAATATTTTGGCAGGAGTCATTTGGTGGGTTTTGAGTGAAATACAATCTCTAGAACTGTACAATACACTAACCACTCCATTTCGGAACGAACTTCGTACGAACCTGAATTGTCGAATTTCAAGGACCAATCGATATCGGATTGAGTCCAAAACTTGCGGAACATCATAATATTTTGGGAGGAGTCATTTCGTGAGTTTTGAGTGAAATCCAATCTCTAGAACTATGCAGAAAACAAACCACTCCATTTCAGAATGAATTTCGTACAAACCTGAATTGTCCAATTTCATGGACCAATCGATAACGGATTGAGCCCAAAACTTGGGGAACATCATAATGTTGTTGGAGGAGTCAGTTTGTAAGTTTTTAGTGAAATCCTATGGCTAAAACAATGCAATACACCAACCACTTCATTGCAGAACGAACTTCGTATGAACCTGAATTGTCCGATTTCCTAGACCAATCGTTATTGGATTGAGTCCAAAACTTGGGGAACATCATAATATGGTGGGAGGAGTGATTTAGTGGGTTTTGAGTGAAATCCAATCCCTAGAACTATACAATACACCAACCACTCCATTTCAGAATGAACTTCGTACGAACCTGAATTGTCCAATTTCATAGACAATCGATATCGGAATGAGTCCAAAACTTGGGGAACATCATAATGTTATGGGAGGAGTCATTTTGTGAGTTTTGAGTGAAATCCAATGGCTAAAACAATGTAATACACCAACCACTCCATTTTATAAAGAACTTCGTACGAATCTGAATTGTCCAATTTCATGTACCAATCGATCTCTGATTGAGTCCTAAACTTGGGGAACCTCAAAATATAGTGCGAGGAGTCATTTAGTGGGTTTTGAGTGAAATCCAATCTCTAGAACTATACAATACACCAACCACTCCATTTGAGAACGAACTTCGTACGAACCTGAATTGTCCAATTTTATGAACCAATCGATATCGGATTTAGTCCAAAACTTGCGCGAAACATCATAATGTTGTGGGAGGAGTCATTTTTTAAGTTGAGTGAAATCCAATAGCTAAAACCACTACTACATTTTACTATTTGCGCGACGAAAAATAATTCGTCGCGCAAAATGCACTACTGTGACGAAAAATTTTCTTCGTCGCATAAACCAGCGAAAACTGGGCCACCCATAATTTTCATCGCGCAAACCCTTTAGCGCAACCAATCAATTATTCGTCGCGCAATGTGGGGGAGAATAACGCAGGTTTTTTTTTCCGCGCCAAACACTTGCTTGACGACAAAACTTGTCGGAAAAGAACACCTAGCGCGACGGTTGGCCATTGCGTCTAGTAAAGGTGGACTGAAAACAGTGGGTTTTGTTATTTGACGGCAAAAACTTGTGCGACGACAGTTGTCATCGCCAAAGATGACTTCGCGCGACGACAAGATTTATCGTCACGTAAGAAAAACGTGGGATTTTTTTTTGGCTCCAAAATACTTGCGTGGTATACTTTTTTTGGCTCCAAACCCTTGCGCGATGGAAATATGGCTCGTCGCTTAAAGTTTGATGTCGGTACGTACCTATGCGTTGGAAGTCTTCCTTTGCACGACGAAGTGATGATTTTGCACAACGACTGTCAGAAGTTGCGCGATGAAATTTTTTTTTCGCGACGGCATTTTGCGCGACGAAATAGTTCATTCGTCGCGCAAGGTCCTTCTTCTTCATATTTGTATTCTGCCATTGCAGAGGCAAAATGCAGGAAAAAAAAAGCATTCTGCCTCTCCTCTCTCTGCATCTCTCTACTGCTGCCTCTGCTGGGAATTCAGTACGTTCATTGGGTAAGTATTTTTTGTCGTTAGTTTAAAAGTATTAATGTAAATTCATACTAACACCTATTAATTTCATTCTCGTTAAGGATATTTGTAATTAGTGATTGGTAGAGAACGATTGAGAAGGTATTTTATTCGTTTTATATATTAAAAATGTTAAATTAATTACATTATGTTAAACTTAGTTTGTTATGTTTAAATTTTTTTTGTGAAGTTATATTTATATTATGTTGTTAAATTGTGGGTGATGAAGCACAATGTGTTGTGATGTACGAAGCTAATTGAAATTAACTTTGTACTTTTATTTTTATTTGTAGAACACTTAGTTTCTCATTCAAGATTAGTTGGATTTCGTGCATGGATGCGTAAAGCATGACTGCGGTCCAATTAATTCTTGAATTGTCCTATTATTTAGACAGTTTGGGAAAGCATAGTTATGTCACGTAATGTACGGCTACAGGATTAGATTTCGATTGTGGAGATTTCGGTGTTATCTCTGTACGTTCTTCGGGTGGTACGTAGGTATTTATACCTACGGTACACCTCAAGAACTGTATAGAGATGCTGCCGAAATTCATCCACGTCGAAATCTAATCTCATGTAACCGTACATTACGTGACATTACTATGCATTCCTGAATGGGATAGGACCCTTACCGGAGGCATAAGGTGACATTATGACTTCATATGAAGTTGTTGTGATTGTTGTGTTGTGATTGTGGTTCAAGGAATTATGAGCAGGAGGTGGATACATAATCCAAATAGATGCACAGATGAATACTTGGATGGAATCGAGGATTTTATTGAGTTTGCATGTACACACAACCCGGGTGCAACTAGAATCCGTTGTCCTTGTAGGAGGTGTAACAACACGTTGTGGGAGACAATTGAAAATGTTGGATTTCATTTAGTAAGGAATAGAATGATTGAGACATATAGCATTTAGAACCTTCACGAGGAACAATTAGACCATGCTTCTCTTCAGATGCCACAAGAGTGGACAATGTTGAACCTATTGTGGATCCTAATGATCAAGTCATGGATTAATACAGGATGCTTTTCCATTTGCATCGACTAACATCAATCAGGAAGAGGAAGATAACGTGCCTACACCAATAGATAGTGCAAAGTTTGAACAATATGAAAAACTATGAAAGAATGCCAACCAAGAGTTATACCCGGGGTGCGAGAGCTTTTCTGTTCTCATGGCCATTGTGGAGCTAATGCACAGAAAAATAAAGTATCGTATGTCGAACCTGTATTTCGATTACTTTTTGGGGGGTTTTCAAGAGAATGTTTCCGACGGATAATTGTTTGCCGAAAGACCATAAACACGTGCAGAAGGTGTTGAATGGTCTTAGATTGGGTTATGAAAAAATGCACGTTTGTAAAAACAATTGCATGTTATTCTACAAAGAGCATGAAACATTGGATACATGCCCTATATACAATGAGTCGAGTTTCAAAATGACATCTCAGAATAGAACGACTAAGGTCCCACAAAAAGTAATGCATTATCTGCCCCTGAAACCTAGGTTGCAGCAATTGTATATGTCGACGCATACTGCCACAGACATGAGATGACATAAGAAAAAACGGGTAGACGACGATGTGATGCGGCATCCTGCAGATGGGGAGGCATGAAAAGAGTTCGATCGAACGTTCCCCGAGTTTGCTGCTGATCCTTGAAATGTTAGATGGGGACTTGCCACTGATGGATTCAATCCGTATGGGGTTCTAAACCAACACCACAGCACTTGGCCGGTTTTTGTATTCCTATATAATTTGCCGCATTGGAAATGCATGAAAAAAGAATACATGTTGATGACTGTTTTGATAACTGAGGATCCTGGCAGATCAATCGATGTTTACTTAAGGCCGTTGGTTGATGAGTTGAAGGATTTATGGACAAACGGTGTGCGCACGTACAATAAATCAACTTGGAAGATGTTCACTTTGCGCGCAGCAGTTATGTGGACTGTGAATGATTTTCCCGCATATGCAATGGTTTCTGGGTAGAGCACAAAGGGTTATATGGCATGTCCTGTATGCAAGGAAGATGTCACTTCTGGTTGGCACGCTGGAAACGTTTGTTACCTTGTTCATCGGAGATGGTTGCCATGGGACCACGAATGGCTGGAAAAAGATAAAGAGTTCGACAGGAACACAGAGCATCGCCTCAGACCTAGAGAATGGTCCGGTGATGAGATCTTGGAACAGCTTAACCGTTTGGACTTTGCTCCGTTCGGAAAAACAGTTAGTCGAACCAGACCTTCTACATATATGAATTGGACGCACAAGCCTATGCTTTTTGAGCTCCCATATTGGTTGAAACTAAAATTGAGGCACAATCTAGACATGATGGATGTTGAGAAAAATGTAGTTGACACATTGGTGGGCACAATTCTAGATATCGAGGGCAAGACAAAGGACACGATCAAAGCTCGTCTTGATTTGGAAAGAATGGGCATACGAAGGGGTTTATGGATGAATAGGGACAGTGATAAAGCTAGAAGGGATCTTGCATTTTTTTCTATGAAACCGAATGACAAAAAAGAGTTTCTAAAGTTTGTATCATCTGTCAAGTTTCCCAATGGGTATGCTTCTAATATCACGCGTTGCGTGAATGTTGATGGGGGTAAATTTACTGGGCTTAAGACCCATGACTGCCATGTGTTTATGCAACGCCTACTTCCTGTGGGTATTCGACACCTATTGCCAGAAGATGTAGTGAAGCCAATCTTGTTGTTGTCCAGATTTTTTTCCCAACTGACGACAAAAACATTGCGAAAGACAGACATGTTTCAATTGCGCCATGACATTGTCCAAGTCCTATGCAAGTTTGAGATGATATTCCCTCCAGCTTTCTTCACAAGTATGATCCACGTGATGGTTCACTTGCCAGAAGAGGCATTGTGTGCTGGTCCTATCAACTATCGATGGATGTATCCAATAGAAAGGTATATAATCCTCATCGTTTGTGTTTGCATCATTATGGACATGCTTGCTAATTTATATCATATCGTTTTATTTTGGCAGGCTTCTCAAAGAGCTGAAAAAAAGTGTACGCAACAGGGCGAAGCCGGAAGGATCAATTATAGAGGCTTGGGTTCAATATGAGTCGCTTACTTTCTGTGGAAAGTATTTAAAAGATGTGGAGACGGCTTTCAATAGTCCTCAGCGCAATAATGACGAATAGTCCTCAGCGCAATAATGACGAAGATATGAGAAATGAAAAACTTTCTGTTTTTGCCCAAAGCGCACGACCCTTTGGAGATCTTAGACGCGGAGAGTCATTTTCTGGAAATGACATGGAGAGATGAGCATACTTAGATGAGCATGAAGAGATGATGAAGCGAGAACATCCTTCACATTTGTATGCCAACAAACACCGTGAATTGTTTCCACAATGGTTTTTGGATTCTGTAAGTTATAAGTGTTTTGTATTTGAAAAATATATATTGTAGTATTTAAATTTGTCAAACTAACATGTGAATGGTTTTGTATAATATTAGGTGAATAAGTTGAAATCATCGAATTCCCCCACTTACAGTGATGAGTTATATAACTTGGGATTCGGCCCGATTCGTGCTGAATTGTTCTCGGGTTGTCATGTTAACGGCGTCAAATTTTTGGGGACTGGACGAGATGACAAATTGTGTACGCAAAATAGCGGTGTCCATGTCCTAGGTGGAGGCGAAAGTACGGATATTGATTTCTATGGTAAACTCACAACTGTCGTGCAATTGCTTTACAAAGATCGATACCAAGTGATCATGTTTAAGTGTTGATAGTTTGATACCAACCCAAATAAGCCAGGAAGTGTTAAAATAAACCATGGCTTACTATCTGTGAACATTAACAGAACTTGGTATGATGACGACCCTTACATTTTGGCAAACATGGCAAAACAGATTGTGTATCTAGATGACCCTAAAGCCGGGAGCGATTGGAAAGTTGTTCAGAAGATGGATCATAGGAACGTGTATGCTACACCAGAACTAGACCCAACTGACAACGACGTCGACAACATGGCTAACCAACGTTTAGAATCTTCAATGGAAAATGATGCGGAAACACTTCGAGATACAAATGTTATACAAGAACCGTTTCAAATACAAGGAGTGTGTTCAATCGAAATACCGATTCAATCAATTAAAATTGACCTCGGTGATCTTCCGCGATACGATGTTGCAGTAGGCCCAAGCAATGACGATGATGTAGTTATAGAGGAGGAGGAGGAGGATTGGGAGACCGAAAGTGATGATAGCAACGATAACGAAAGTTATTATAGTTCAGATGATGAATAATTAATTTTTTTGTAATTTTATTATGTTAGTGTACAGATTTTGTGTAATACAAATGTTTGAATATGGGTAGTTGTTATATCCAAACCTTATATATGTGGAGAAATGAAACATTCTTAAATAAATTGAGCTATACAAGAAAATGAGAAATGAAAACAAATTTAGTTATAAAACATTGGTAAATAAATATATCCAAACCCTTTTGATAATAATTTTGAAAAATATTTTTACAAAATGAAAATGAGAAACAATATGACCTAAGGGGGTTTTATCCAATTCTAAATTTTATTGACTTTTCATGAGTTAATGAAGGTTTATCACTTTACTTTACAAAAGAAAAAGGACAAGCGAGTTAGTTCAATGCAATAAAAACTGCGTGAGACGTGGAAGAATAATGATGAATAAATTGAGCTATACAAGAAAATGAAAAATAAAAATAAATATAGTTATAAAACATTGGTAAATAAATATATCCAAACCCTTTCGATATAAATTTTCAAATTCATTTTTACAAAACATTTTTAAATAATGAAAATGAGACACAATTTTACCTAAATATGTAAATGGCGCCAATTACTTGCGCGACGAACAAGCCTCGTCGCGCATACTTTGAGCGACGAAGAACCTACTCGTCGCGTTAGATGAAATTATGTGCGACTAAACAAATCTGTCGTCGCGTAAAGTTACAATTTCGCGCGACAACATTGATTTCGTCGCGTCAAGTCATTTGGAGCGACGATTTATATTCTCGTTGCACAAAATATTTTTATTTTAATTTCATATAATATATACACACACACATATATATATATATATAATTACAATTGAAGATCGAATTGGTTCATTGTATTCATATAGTGTCAAGGAGTGTTGCTGTAAAAAATATCAAAATCGGAGTTAAAATAACCGTTAAATCGCGACTTTTCATTTGTAACTGTCGAAAAGTTTTGTCTCATTACTTGATCTCTGAATGTTTGTTTTTTTCGATTTTTGGCGTATATGATCTCGAAGTATAAACAAACAAGTTTGACGGTTGGATTATTGAAATTAGTTTCATAGAATGCGTCTGCCATCAAAACAATATATTCACCAACAATTAAGAGTTTATTTATACTTTCGTTAAATATAACATAAGATTATGTGATATCCACTAGAGTAAATATCTTAAATTGACGATCGAATTAGTTCATTGTATTCATATAGGGTCAAGGAGTATAGCTGTAAAAAAATCATCAGAATCGGAGTTAAAATAACCGTTAAATCATTTTATTTAATTTATAACCGTCGAACAGTTTTGTCCCGTTACTTGATCTCTGAATGTTTGTTGATTCCGATTTTTGGCGTATATGATCTCAAAGTATAAACAAACAAGTTTGACGGTTGGAACTAGATACCAATTAGAAACATTTATACAGATACATAATATAAGGTTCACGTAAATAAGTAAACTTTGCGCGACGAAAAGAATATTAATTGCATAACACTTTGCGGGACGGAGTACTACGTTGCTCAACATATCTTTGCACGACAAATTCGCGCCCTACATCGCGCAGTGTTAAAATTGTCGAAGAATTTAGAGTTTAGGGTTGCGCGACGAATAAATTCTCTGCGTTGCTCAAAATTGCACAGACCCTTCACTTTTTTCTCTCTCCCGCTAAACTGTAAATCTCAAATTTTGGCTGAATGACAACCTTGCGCGACGAAACACCAGGAAGTTCGTCGTGCAAAGCCACTTATAGACAACCTTGTGCGACGTTTTCTTTATTCGTCGCGCAAAATGGCACAGACCCTTCACTTTCTGTCTTTCCTGCTAAACCCTAAATCCCAAATTTTGGCGGAATGACAACCTTGACCGACGAAACACCAAGATATTCGTGGCGCAAAGTCACAAATAGACAGCCTTGCACGACGCTGTTCTCTGGTCGTCGTGCAAAATCGCACAGACCCTAATCCCTAAATCCAAATTTTGGCGGCCTCACAACATTGCGCAACGAAAAGATTTATATTCTCGTCGCGCAAGGTATATTTAAAATATGTTGCGCGACGCTTCCTGTAGTTCGTCGCGCAAGATCAAATAAAGTTTCAGAAACGACACGACTGCCTCTTTCTTCCTCAGTTTCAGATTTTTTGCCCTAAACCTCCTTTCTCTCCGCCGTCACCTCAGCCCACTGGACCTCCACAACCTTCGAACCCCGTTGCTTCCCCGCTGTCACCGTCGAGCCTGCCATTGGAATTTGCTCGGTTTTCACCGAATCTTCGCCGGCCTCGTTCTCTCTCTTTCGGCCACCAAATCCGACACCTGAGGTATGGTTTATGGACTATTTTTTCTGCTTTAGCTGATGGTTGGGTAGGATTTGAGTAATTGTTAGTTTTGGTATCTAGAATTTAAATCCTAAGTTTGGACGGTTTTGAATTTAGATTCCGGCCATTTTTCAGGGTAGGTGCGAGAACAAAAGTGGCTCCAATTCATGTTTTGAACCTAGGGTCGGAACCTTGCACTACTACAAAAAGTGAAAAAGACGACCAGAAAACAACGACGGTCTAAGTGAAAACCGTCGTGGTTTTTAAAAAAACGACGGTTCTAAAAACACCGTCGTGTAATACAACCTTAGACAACTAAAAAATGGAGATTCAAATGGCTGTTCAAAAACAACGACGTACCTAATTAAAAAACCGACGTCTATTTGAAACAGATTTCCGCAGTGTAAAATCAATGCCAACAAAGAACGGCAGAAGTTATGAATCGACCGACGTAGAAAGTAAAGACGACGATTTCAATAAAAACCGCCGTTTTTACTCATAAAATAACACGACGAGGTTTTCGTATAAGACGCCGTATAATTACAAACAAATCCACGGCTTTAAAATACAAAATATCGCCGTATTAAATTAATGTACAACGACGGAAAATATAAATATATCGACGTCATTCTCGTATAGTTCTACGACGTTATCTTTAAATCGTACAATAAAATTTAACGTCGTATTTATTCATTATATACGTCGTACCTTTAATTTAAACCGTCGTCTTAATAAGAATTTTTGTTAACAATTTTTTTCTTTGATTTTCTTATCCTACGTCGGTAGATCTACTTAATGACAAGAATTGAAATAACCACGACGGTTTATATAGAAAACCGCTGACATAATCAGATTTGTCTGAGATCCCAAGGGTTACGAAATCTTACCAGATGGAACTCTGTTCCACATCATAATCTTAACAGATGACACAGATTTGCAATCAGAGAGACAATTTTTTGGAAGTTGATGATGTGTGTGCGTTTGTGTATCTACAAATATTATACCTAACGTCGTTGCAAATTTGCAATCAGAGAGACAATTTTCAACGACGGTTATATTATACTTAACGACGTTTAAAAAACAAATCAACGTCGCTCAACAAATATATTACGTCGTCTTAGTCTTACTTAAGACGACGAAAAACGACGACAGTAATACAAAAACAGTCGTTGTTTTTATATTCTTATTTTATTTAAATCTGTCATCCAAAAAAGAAACTTTACATATTCCAGAACATTAATTTCCTTCATTTTAAATTTCCTCCGGAAAAAAAAACTCTATTTATAACGCACTGTAATTGAAAAATAAACTGAAAGGTCACGGGAAAAAAAATTCTATTCATAATTTAAAAATTCAAATCCACGTCAGTTATATTAAACCTAACGACGTTAAATGAAAAGATTCCACGTCGCAAAACAAATATTGCGTCGTGTTAGTTAAAAACGACGACATAACAAAAAACCGTCGTTGTTTCAAACTGAATTAATTTAAAATTTATTCGGGAAAGCAAAATCTATTTATAATTTCCTCGGGTTAGTAATATTGCGTCGTGTTAGTTTACAAATTCTAGAACATTAATTTCCCTCATTTTAAATTTCCTCGGGAAAGAAAAATCTATTTATCACGCTTTGTAATTGAAAACCAAAACTGAAAGAATTCGGGAAAAAAAAACTCTATTTATAATTTAAAATTAAAATCCACGTCGGTTGTAGTACACTTAACGACGTTTAACAAAATAATCTACGTCAGTAATTATAAATCTACCGTCATCTTACCTTAATATAGACGACGAGAAAAGACGACGGTAGAACAGAAAACCGCCGTTGTTTCAGTTTCTTTAACAGTTTGGTCCTTTATCTTTCTGCAGGACTTGTATAGTTCAAAGCATTGACAATGTCTTCATCATATCTCCCAGCAACTACTGATTCAATTGCTCATGCTTTAGAGGCCATTTGAAGTCATTTCTATTCTTTATCGCATTCTTGAAACCCATCTTCTTCTTCTAAAGCTCTACGGATAAAGGAAGAGGCTATCACAAATCTGACGGATCTTCTTAGCCAAGAAAATCAAGCAGATTTCCCTGAGAAGCGAACTTTCCTTCGACAGCGAGTGGAGGCCAGGCTTGCATCTCTTTTGATGGAAAGCAAGGAGTATTCAGAAGCACTAAGTGTCCTATCAGGCTTGATCAAGGAAGTGAGAAGGCTAGTTGACAAGCTTCTTCTTGTGGACATATATTTGATGCGAGTAAGCTCAATTTCTCTTTGAGAAAGACATCCAAATTATTGTCTTTGAGACGTGAGAGACAGTGTCTCTGAGAGAGGAAGAACTTGGAACCCTAAATGTAAACCGAAAATGAATGAAAGCGACAAATTTATAGAATAAATTTTTAAAACCAACGGCGGTCCTTATAAAAAAACCGCCGTTTAAATTGTAAAATCAACGTCGGTATTACCGACGTATATTTCAGAAATCCACGTCGGTACATTAATAAACACGACGTGTTAAATAATCTACCATGACGCGAGTTATTACTTATGTACTTTAATTTTTGAGTTTACTACGACGGTACCTACAACACTACTGTCGTATTTATTTACCACGTCCGAAGTTAAATGTACCGTCGTATTTTGTAATTTATACGTCGTAGTTATGTGTAACCGCCGTATTATTTTTTTGAAATGGTTTTATATGTAAGCAACTTTTCGTCTACCTGACATACACATGCGCTGTTTCCAAACCCGATTAAAAATTTCAATCTCCCAGAGAAAACTTTTAGACTTTTTTCCTTGTCAGAGCACTGTCAGAGTATCTCATCGTCTTCCTCTCGTCTTCTTCGTCGTCTCTGAACTTAAACATAATCTTCCTCTTGCTTTCATTGCACGCAAAAGGTAAGCTTTCATTTTCACTATTTTGGTTGCTGTTTTGCATGCTCATACGTTTTTTGTTTGAAAAATCTTTTTACCTTTTTTCTGGCCAAAATCATTTTACTTCTTTTCAAGTTCGATAAAATATACAGACAAAGAGGGAAAGTTTCCAACTTTGAAGACAACTACCTCAACTAAATAAGACGACGGTAGCTTCTTATTTACGTGGTTAAATATGTAGACCACGACGGTTCGTCAGTCGTTCTAGCGTCATCTGAAAATTGACAAAGTTGTTTTGAAAATTATAGTCTTTTTTTTATTTGCTTGTTTAATTGCAGGTTTGATTTCTCTGAACAATGGTTTTTGTTTTTCCCTAATTTGATAAAATATAAAGAAAAAGAAAGTAGGGTTGGTATCTAATATAGACGACAGTATCTTATTGTTTTACGTCGTGTGAATGTTAATACCACGACGTCATATTAAAATACCGTCGTCTATATAAGATTCCAAAACTTTCTTTCTTGGCCTTGTATTTTATCAAATTAGAAAATAAAAATCATGGTTCAGAAAAATCAAATCTGCAATCAAACATTCACAGAGAAAGAAAGAAGGGTTTTGGATCCTTATATAGACGACGGTATATTACTACTGACGTCGTGTGAACATCAATACCACGACGTCATATAAATATTTCGTCGTTTATAGTTAATTATCACGTCGTTTATAGTTAATTATTTCGTCGTTGTTTAATTACCTTGGTTTTAAACATTTATTACCTCTGAGATTATTTCATTGCGTCGTTTAAAATCATATCATACGTCGTATTTTATTAATAACCGTCGTTTGTGTTCTTAATCTTTTCCTGAAATATTTTCACTTGCAGTTTTGTCTGTAAAAATGGTTTCTCACCAAGACCAAAGTAAGGATTCTGGCTCCAAGAAAAATGGAGGTAAGGAGCTTGGAATGGTACCTCCTCAAGAGAAGCCTTCGAAGAAGATGAAGTCTTCGAAGAAGATGAAGTTTGCTTCATCATCTGCTGAGACAGAACCAACCAGCACGACAACAATCTCTGATGATTCAAAGTCTGGTCGAGGTATGAGCACAATGCCTCGTGTTGTGAAGAGAAAACTTCAGAAACTGAGGCCAATTGTTGAGTACAATAAAAGGGGGAAAGGAATTGGCCAAGCACATAGTGAGATGCAGTCCTACATTGGTGTGTTGGCACGCTCCAGAGTTCCACTTGTGGACATGAAATGGGCTCAAATCCCCAAGGATATAAAGGAGCAGATTTGGGAAGCAGTTGACATTGCTTTTGTGGTAGGTCAAGGGGGCAAGAACTCTGTGTTAGCTTCTGCTGCCAAGAAATGGAAGGATTTCAAGTCTACACTAACGAGGCATTATATCCTTCCATACACCAATGACAGGGAGAGATTAAGCCAACCCCCTGAAACATATAAATTCATAGAGAAAGCACAATGGGATGCCTTTGTAGCTTCAAGGTTATCCAAAGATTTTGAGTCTGTGCATTCTCAACATGCACAGATTAGGGAGAAACTTGAGTACAATCATCGATTGTCTCGAAAAGGATATGCTGGTTTGGAGGATCAATTGGAGGAAACCATGCCTGGGGTAGAAATTGATCGATCTACCTTATGGAAGAGAGCTAGACAGGACAAACATGGTAACATCCCGGATCCAAAGGTGACAGAGAAAGCAAAATTAATTGTAAGCCTACTCACTCTGTTTTAAATTTTTATTAAACTGTGAATAATTCTTATTACGTCTTATGTTATATTTTGCGTCGTGTGAATGATATTACCACGTCGAAATTTTTTAAAAAACGTCGTTAAAGGTCTAAATCAGGAATCACTACTCTGTTTTCTGTAATTATAGCATAAGATGTCGGTGGTTCATTTTCGCGTTGTTTGTATTGAATTACTACCGTCGTGATAAATTATAATAACGTCGATTTATTTAAAAAACGTCGTTAAAGGTCTAAATCAGTTATCTGTAAATAAAGCATAAGACGTCGGTGGTTTATTCATTTCGTCATTTTAAAAACTAACCACGTCGGTATAACTACCGTCGTGATAAATTATAATAACGTCGATTTATATGTTATTACGTCGTGTGAAATTATATAATACGTCGTTTGTATATAAATAACCGTCGTGTGTTTTTGTTCTTACTTTTTTATATATCTTTGTTTTAGGATGAATTGCAAAAACAAGTCTCGGAAGGCAAAGTCACTGTATCTGGCAGCAATGATGTGCTGACCATGGCTTTGGGCCCCGAGCATCCAGGCAGAGTGAGAGGAGTAGGTGCTGGGATCTCACCAAGGCAATATTTCAATTTACCCAAACCACAGAGAGTGAGCTTTGACGACCGTTTGAAGGACAGTTTAAGAGTTCTCCTTCAAGAAGAGATTAAAAAGATGGAAGCTAAGGCAAGGGAAGAGGCTTTAAGGATGGAGGCTAGAACGAAACAATTGGTAGAGGCTGAGAGGGAGCATTTCCTGAGTCAGCTTTCCCAATTAATTCCCAATTTTGATCCAAGCATGCTTAAACCCAGAATTAGCCAAAGTCCCAAAAATCTTATGTCTGACAAAGCAAGCTGCTCTGGAGGTGATGTGAGATCCCTACATTTTGAGGATGATACTGCCAAAAATGGGAAACATCAGGAAGAAAAGGTAACATATCTGAACTTTGAATTCTCTGTTTTTTTAAAACCATTAGACGTCGTTATTATTAATAAAACCGTCGTTTGAAATACATACCACGACGATTTTAAAAATAAACCGTCGTTTGTATTTCAATACCACGTCGTATTTAGTTTACTTGTTTTACACGCCATTAAACGTCGTTATTTTTAAAACTTTGTGGTTTTTAGACGACGGAGTTAGTCATTCCCGACGTAATAGATGAAGAGAAGAAAGAAGAAAAACAAGATGAAAAGGAGAAAGAAGATGACGACCAGGTATGTTCACATAACTTTGCCTTTTTTATTTGTTTTTCAAAATTCCAGACGTCGATATTTTTCTTTAAACCGTCGTTTGCTTACAACTTAGACGGCGGAATTTTTTTCTAAGACGTAATAAATTATTCACCACGACGGTTTCTTCACCGTCGTTTAAATTCTTTTCAGACGACGTTTTATTCCTTAAACCGTCGTTTTTATTGAATTACCACGTCATTTTTTTTATTTCTTTAAACAGGTTATTAAAGTTGTTGATTATTCAAATATGGAGGCGCCATCTTCTTTAAAATTCCTTTGTCGTTATGTGGAAACGACACTCGTGCCTCAGGATAAGACCCTGCACTTTACAATTGATAAGGAGGTGTTTGGTCTAGAGCGCGATACCTTCCTCCTGCCTGAAGATATTACACAATTTGCAGGCATGGAAGAAATAGGAGCTACTGTCATTGCTGTATATATGAGGTTTGTCATTCTAAAATAATACGTCGTTGGTTTATTTATTGCGTCGTCTTAACTATCTAACCACGTCGTTAGTATGTACCGTCGTGATAAATATATTATAACGTCGTTGTCAATTTCAGTACGTCGTGTGAAATTTTATAATACGTCGTTTTGTTATACATAACCGTCGTGTGTTTTTGTGCTGACTTGTTTATATTATTTTATATATTTAGGTACTTACACGATGTTTTGAAACAAGCAAATATGTGCAGCATGGTTGGCTTTATCGACCCTGCTACAGTTAGTACCAGCTCTGGCACAATAGCTGACAGATCACGACTACTAGCAGCTCGACTTCAGAGGACTGACGGTGAACAGATTTTCCTGATGCCTTACAATCCAGGGTTAGTCTCCTTAACAGGATTTTGTTTTTATGATTTTCAATAAATGACAGCGTATAAACTAACCACGTCGGTGTTTTATTTTATTGAGTCGTTTGAAACTACTAACCACGTCGGTAGTTATTTATCGTCGTGATAAATGTATAATGTCGCCGATTGCTACTTTATTTCGTCGTGTGAAATATTATAATACGTCGTTTTTGTAAATAACCGTCGTTTTTATATTAATTTTGTGCAGCCGTCATTGGATCTTGCTGATTGTAAGAGCAAAGAGAGAAACCGTCTATTTTCTGGATCCTCTGCCAGGAAATCGTGTGGTCGATGAAGAGGCCAAAAACATCGTGAATAGATATAGTACGTCGGTTGTGAAAAATATCGTTGTCTGTGATTGAATTTCTTTTTATTTATAAACCCTAATAGTCATTGTTTATGCAGTATGCCAAGGGAAAACAGGAAGCGCCATACCCCCAAGAAGCAATTGATGAAGTCCGGAATGAATGGGCAGAGTTTGTTTGCCTTCACCTGGAATAGGGGAATTATTGAACACTTGATATTTATGTATAATGTACAAATTTTGTCTATAATATATAATGTAAAAATTTGTTGAGGTTTTCTTAAATTTAAAAAAAAACAAACATACAAATTGCGCAACCGACGTGTAATACTTTTCCAACGACCTAATAAAGTCAAAAACCGTCGTTTTTTGTTGTTTCGTTTTAAACAAATCCGACGTAAAAGGATATTTAGACGACGTTCTTTGAACAATTGAGTCGTTTATGGTTTACAACGTCTTCAATTTCTTACGGGTTCAGGGTAGTACTTTGTAACGACAGCGGTTAAGTCGTGGAATATATATTTTACGTCGGATAGTTAAATATCCGCCATGGTTTCTCATTTAAACGACGTTATTTTAACAACTTAGTCGTCTATTACAATTTACAACGTCTACAATTTATTAACACCGACGTGGTTTGTTGTTGTGATAAGAATATTTTATTATTTTTATATCAAAATATTCAAAATAAATTTAAAATAAATCAGAAAAATGCAAAGTCAACTCCTATGAAGTCATTGATATATTTTCTTCCCCCTAAACCTTGAAAAAATTCATTTTGAATAACAAAAATTTAAAATGACCATCCAAAACAAAATTATTTTGATGAGTCATAAAATCACTTCTAGTTTTATGGTTTAGGGTTTAGAGTCTAGGGTTTAGAGATTAGGGTTGTTATTTATTGGGGTTTATTTTTAAAGTATAATTTTTGGGTAGTCTAGGGTATATATTAGGCTGTAAAACCATAAACCCTTTTATAAACTTAATTTTTAAAATTATATAATTTGGTTTTAAGGGTTTAGAGTATTAATTGTTAACGACGGTGGTTGAGTCGTGGAATACATATGTTATGTCGTGCAGTAAAATATCCGACATGGTTTCTACTTTAAACGACGTCATTTTAATATGTAAGTCAATTTACAACGTTTTCAATTTCTTAACCCCGACGTGGTTTTTCAGTCGTCTTTATATCAAAATATTCAAAATAAATTTAAAATTAATCCGAAAAATGAAGCGTCAAAATAAACGGCGTTACGTTCAGTGTTTCCGTCGTGGAATATTATATTTACGTCGGTTCTTGTAGAACTTTCGCCATGGTTTTTCTTTCGACGTTTTAAAGAGCGCGCGCTCTAAAAATTTTCGCACGCCCTAAATTTTTTAATATTTGGCTCTTATTCTTATACTTCTAACCCTGAACCCTAAAATTTTCAGATTTCGCGCAACATAACATTCGCTCTCTCACTTCTGCTCTAATTAAAAGTTGCACTCTCCAGGCTCCGTCGAATCTGTGAGCTCGTCCAACCTGTAAGTACAAACCCTATCTTCCCCTTGTAAATTCATTGAATGATATTAGGTTGTTTTGTTAAAGGGTTTTAGGTATATGCTTTGCGATCTGTTAATAATGTGCTTATAGGTATGGATTCATGGATTTTCTGTTTAATGGGTTCATGGATTACATTATCTGTTATGTTGAATTGGGAATGGATTTAATTTTGTCGGATCTTTTAATCACCCTATGTTATGTTGAATTGGGAATGGATTTATTGTTTTCATGCTTGGTTTCATGTATATGTTGGTTTCTTGCTTGGTTTCATATATATGTTGTGTTCTTAATGGGTTTTGGGTTCTTGAAAATAACCTGAGACACGACGCCTTTTTAGGCATACGACGACGATTACACGACGGTTTATGAAAAAACCGTCGTTGTATTACTTATACACGACGGTTTTTTCATAAACCGTCGTTTGTATTACTTATATTAGACGACGTCTGTTGAAAATCCGTCGTCTATATATGCCAAATACGTCTGTTTTTGTTTAAAACCCGTCGTCTCTGTTATGTATTACTTGCTATTAGATCTTTGTATAATCTGCTATAGTGATGGTCATTGCCTGTATTTTCACTTTATTATAGATAATAGGTTATAGTGTCGGAGATGGATAAGTCATGGATGCACTCGGATAGAAGATCGAAGGCATATGAGTTTGGGGTGGAAGCATTTTTGAACTTTGCTGTAGAAAATCTTCTAACTACAACACATATCCGTTGTCTATGTGTTAAATGTGTTAATTTGAAGTTGTTTGGGGTTGGAATTATAAGGGATCACTTATACTTTAATGAAATTGACCAAAGCTATAAGAATTGGACATTTCACGGAGAACCTTGGGAAGCAACTACTAATGCTAGTAGAAATGTTGAAGAAGATGATGGCCATAGTAGGTACAGTTTTGTGTTTGAAGAAATTGATATGGATGATAATGATTTTGGTGATTTTGGTTCCGATTCGTATGAGTTTGCCAATGTGATTGGGGATGGAGATCAACCAGTGTACCCTGGTTGTAGAAAGTACACGAAGTTATCGGCATTAGTGAAGTTGTATAATTTGAAGGCAAAACATGGGATGAGTGATGTCTGTTTTACAGAATTATTGATACTTCAAGGCGATTTGCTTCCAGAAGGAAATACAATACCAACCTCTATGTATGAGGCTAAAAAGACTTTGTGTGCATTGGGGCTGACTTATGAGAAAATGCACGCATGCCCCAATGATTGCATCTTGTATAGGAAGGAGTATGAGGATTCAACTAATTGTCCTACTTGTGGTATCTCAAGGTGGAAGGAAGGCAAAGATTCAATCTTGAAAGAGGGTGTGCCAGCGAAGGTGGTGTGGTATTTTCCTCCAATTCCAAGGTTTAAAAGGATGTTTCAATCACATGAGACAGCTAAGAGTTTGACTTGGCATGCTGCTAGAAAATCAATTGACGGTCAGATGTCTCATCCGGCGGATTCCCCGTCTCGGAAACTTCTTGATGATAAATGGCCTGAGTTTGGTAATGAGCCGAGAAACTTGAGATTGGCTCTTTCATCTGATGGATTCAATCCCCACAGTTCTCTTAGCAGATATAGTTGTTGGTCGGTTATCTTAGTTACATATAATCTCCCTCCATGGCTGTGCATGAAACGAAAGTTCATGATGTTAACCTTATTGATTTCCGGTCCTAAACAACCCAGAAATGATATAGACGTCTACTTGGAGCCTTTGATTGATGATTTAAAATCTTTGTGGGATGGGATTAGAGGAGTGTATGATGCACATAATGGAGAATACTTTACACTCAGAGCTGCATTAATGTGGACAATTAATGATTTCCCCGCCTATGGAAACTTATCTGGTTGTGTTGTTAAAGGATATAAAGCTTGTCCAATATGCGGCGATGATACACCTAGTCACAGGTTGAAAAATGGCCACAAAATTTGTTACATTGGGCATAGAAAATGGTTACCAATCAATCATCCATATAGGAGGCAACGTGCAGCTTTTAATGGGAAACCTGAATATGGCATACCTCCCGAGCCATTAACCGGAGAAGAAGTGCTGCATATGGTTGAAAATGGTGACAGAGTTTGTTGGAAGAAGAAATCAATATTCTTTGATCTCGAGTATTGGAAATACCTTCCTGTGAGGCATGCCCTAGATGTTATGCACATTGAGAAGAATGTTTGCGATAGTATTATTGGTACATTGCTGGAGATCCCTGGAAAAAATAAAGATGAGATTGCTGCTCGATTAGATTTATTGAACATGGGGGTCAAAACTGATTTGCAACCCGAGTATGGAGAAAGACGTACTCGTTTGCCTCCTGGGCCTTGGAATTTGTCAAGAGCAGAGAAGAGAGAGGTTTGCAATTCTTTCTATGGTATGAAGGTCCCTGAAGGTTATTCTTCAAATATTAAAAATCTTGTATCTTTACAAGATTCAAGACTTCTTGGCCTTAAATCACATGATTGTCATACCTTAATGCAACAATTGCTCCCTGTGGCAATTCGTTCTGTTTTGGAGAAGCCTGCAAGGTATGCAATAACTCGTTTGTGCTTCTTCTTCAATGCTATATGTGCAAAGACTGTTGATGTTTCCAAGCTAGATAAGTTGGAAGAAGATGTAGTAGTTACTCTGTGTTTGCTTGAGAAGTACTTTCCCCCTTCATTCTTTGATATCATGGTTCATCTAGTAGTACATCTTGTCAGAGAAGTTCGTCTATGTGGGCCAGTATATTTTAGGTGGATGTATCCGTTTGAAAGATATATGAAAGTGCTGAAGGGGTATGTTCAGAATCGTACTCGTCCCGAAGGTTGCATTGCTGAGCGGTATATAGCTAAAGAAGCGGTAGAGTTTTGTACTCAGCATTTATCTGATGTTAGTACAGTTGGAGTGCCTTCAAGCCAAAAGATGGGACTTTCAAAGCCATTATCAGGTTGCACAGTGATCGTAGTTGATCAGGACCTGTTGAATCAAGCACATCTATATGTCTTGGAGAATACGGAGGAAGTCCTACCTTATATCGAGTACGTATGAGTTTTATTCTTTAAGTTTCTATTTTAAATTATTTCTTATGTTTATCTTCTATATTTGGGACCGTAATGCTTGAATTTTTCGTGTCATGTAGGCAACATATGATCCACATCAAGACTGCTTATCCAAAATTTAGAAAGAAAACAAAGTGGCTGCAGGATAAGCACAATAGCACTTTCATTCAATGGCTACGCTTCAAGGTATATGTTGTTGAATAACATATTTCTCTTTTAATTTTCTTCTTATTTCTATGTTAGATTGAATTAAGATATGATTAATTTGCAGGTTCAAAGTGAACTTGAGGAAGACAATCATGGCGTATCAGAAAATTTAAGGTGGCTAACAGCTGGTCCAAACATGGCAGTGCCATTATATAGGAGCTATCTTATTAAAGGTATTAAATTCAATATCAAGGCACAAGATGATGTGTGGACAACTCAAAATAGTGGAGTTTATTTACTTGCACATACCATGCAAGTTGCTAGTGCCAAGGATAAAAACCCAATTCTCTCAAATATGGGTTTCTATGGTGTCATTCAAGAAATTTGGGACCTTGACTACCAAAAGTTTACAATCCCAGTCTTTAGGTGTGATTGGATAGATAGTTCTGGTCTTGTAGTCGACGAACTTGGATTTACCCTTGTAGATTTAAGTAAAATTGGACATAGGAATGACCAATTTGTTTTGGCTTCTCAAGTCAAACAAATATTTTTTGTTGACGACCCGATGCATCGTGGTTGGTCGGTAGTGTTATCAATGCCTAATAGAGAATATAATGATGTTATTGGTGATGAAGTCTTAGGTGATGTGATAATTGAGTGTGAGCCATTTACTAGAGGGATGCCAAATGTTGACACATTTGATGAACTGGTGGGTGAGTTAGGCGGTCAAAATATTCGAGATGGGTGTGAAGATATATGGATTGAATGATGCTTATGTAATTGGCAGTGTATGACATTAATTTTGTAATATATTGTAATGTGATTTCTTCACTTTCTACGTTCAAATAAAACACGACGTTATTGTGAACCAGTTATTCAGCATATTTACCGACGTCTTAAAGCAACGTAACAATGAAGAACCACAACGCTATTGTGAAGCAATTATTCAGGATATCACGTCGGGGAAGGATTAAGAACCGCCATGTAATTCAAAATAACACGACTCCAATCCCATAATACCGACGTCTAAAAAATGAGATATATAATCTGAACGTTAAAAAATACGACGTCATCATACATTTTCCACGTGGCAAGTTCTTTTATAAACGAAGAGGAACGAAATGAATTCCGACGGTAATTCATTATAACCGCCGTCTAATATCAATTAAACGACGTTATTTGTAATACGGCTCTCATCATAATCAACGCCGTCTATATGTTCTGTAATACGGTTCTCATTTATTTGGAACCGACGTTGTTTAGAAGTTCAACGTCGTCTATATTAATAAGTGCGTCGTGAGTAATGAATACATATAAATACAACGTCGACTATATAAATGCCACCGACGTTGTTTCGCATTCAACGTCAACTATATAAATACATACCTCGTAAATAATGACACTGACAACTATTTCCACGTCATCTTTTTTAGAAAAATCGAAGTGGAAAATTTATTTCACGACGGTTGTTTGTAAATAAGAGACGTAGTAGATTTCAATAACGTCGTCTTCTCATGTATTTAAAGACGTCATATTTTTTCTTGTCGTGAAAATTATATTTAACGGCGTAGTGTTTTAGTTGTCGTCGTTGTATGTCTATCTTGCGGCCTTGTTCTTTTAATATGTGTCATATTTTTCCTTTTTAACGACGGTGATTTGTTTGAGTTGGTCGTCTATTCTCATCCTCGACTATTTTTTAGAACTTTAGCAGACTAAACACGTCTGTTTTTATTTATTTTCGACGTTGTTTTATTTAACAACGTCTAATATTTATCGTCGTTGTTTGTTTCTGAAAATAGGACGTATAAATTTTGTAATACGACTCTCATATATTTGTAACCGACGTTGTTTCGTTGTTCAACGTCTACTCTATAAATACATACGTCGTAAATAATGACACTGACAACTATTTCCACGTCATCTTTTATAGAAAAATCGAAGTGGAAAATTTATTTTACGACAGCTGTTTTTATGTAGGCGACGTAGTAGGTATCAATAACGTCGTCTTGTAATGTATTTAAAGACGTCATATTTTTAATTGTCGTGAAAATGATATTTAACGGCGTCTTATTTTAATTTTCGTCATTGTATGTCTATCTTGCGGCCTTGTTCTGTTAATATGTGTCATATTTTTCCTTTTTAACGACGGCTTTTTTAGAGAGTTGGTCGTCTATTCTCATCCTCGACTGCTTTTTTAGATCTTTTTGCAGTACAAAGACGTCGTTTTGTATTTGTTGATGACGTTGTATATTTTAACAACGACGGTGATTTAGCGTCGTGGTTTATGAGAGAAAAGATGACGGTGGATTCCACGACCATTGAAAAATCGAATACACGACGGTGATTTACCGTCGTCTTTTTGCTTTTTTGTAGTAGTGTTGGCCCTAAATTTTTAGAATTTTCCAGCGACATGTTATCGCTTTGACACCCACGCGCTGCCAGTGCATGTGGTGGCGCGTGTGTTACTGTAGCTTATGGGCATTGGGTCCCAGTGCAATCCCTAGCTGTCTCGAGTGCGTAGGTGTGCTCGGATTTTAATTTGGTAGCCGATTGAGTCTCGAACGGATTTCGCCTATTGTGTGATTTTTGAGTTTGATATGTTTGAACCGTTGGATCAAACTCAATCTCATGTATGTTGTACCTTGTATTTCTAGGATCGTGTCGGATTTAACGGATTGTGGATCGGAGTCCCGGATACTCCGAAATCGTAAACCCTAGGTCAAGCTATGCTTAGAATTATATCTTGCTAAATTGGATTTATTTTTATGGGTATTAATCAAATTGTGCAGATGTCAGACCTGATTAGAAGTCGTAGGGCGGTGACGACTGCACAGAGCCTCCCTCGGCTCAGGCGTCATCTACTGCCACTGCTCCAGCCCTAATGGATCACTTGCTAGTTGCTCCAGGGGGGTCCCAGGCGCCGGCATCATCAACCCGTTAGCACCACCGACACCACATCGACAGACTCTACTGGTGCGTCGAAGTCAGAACCAGGTACTAATTTCCTTCAACTGCTGATGTATTATTATTTTTTATTTTATAGTTTTGTTTGTTATTTATTTAACGTTAATTTCATCTTTCTTTGCAGCCAAGAAGAACACCTGGGGGCCGTGTCGGCAGTTGAAGACTGAGAAGGTCACCCGGGTAACCAACAGTCGTAACAACATCGGATACGACTAGAGGCATCGGACTGCACCGACGGTGGAGTTGCATAGCTCCTTAGCCTACGACGTTGGTCACGTCGTTCAGACCCATTGCCCGATGCAATGGAAGTCTTGGAAGGTCATGCCTGAAGAGATCAAGACGAAGGTTCGCGGCCAGTTGTCGGTATGTATCCTACCTTTTAATTCTTTTTCTTTCAAACTTTATATATTTCTATTACTTAATGTATGTAATTAATTTTATTACAGACGAACTACAACTTAGAGGACCTCGACGACGAGTCATTGGCTAACGTCAACAGACTCTTCGCTGAGAGGTACAAGCAGTGGAAGAGCGACTTGCACCACCATTTTGAGGCGTTTGATGATCCGCAAGTCGCTCTTCAGGAGGGTTTCCCGAAGGAGCTGGAGGGGCGGGAGGATAGTTGGGCGTGGCTCTGCGCTCATTTTCAGGCGCTCGATTTTGTGGTATCTTTTAATATTAATTTCTAAATTATTACATATTTATTACTAATGTTTATTTAATTTCATTTAATTTAATTTCAATTTTAACTAATATGTTTTATTTTTTGTATAACAGAATAAAGCCAAAGTCAATAAGGGCAATAAGAAGAAGAAGACTCTTCTCCACCATTCAGGTTCCAGGCCCTTCTCATATAGGATGGATGCACGACGGCGGGTAATAATAAAATAGTTTATATTTAATTTTTAATATGTCTTTATTATTAATTAATTTTTTTTGTACTAACATTTTTCTTCTCTTGTTCAATTTAGGGGAGGTCCAAATTCCCAGAGATCGACGTCTTTGGCGACGTTTATGTTCGACCTATGAATGAGTTGGCCGAGTCCCTTCATGTAAGTATTATTTAATTTTAATTCTTATGTTATGCATTCAAGTTTCAGGGTTATTATATGAATGTTTTAATTTATATTTTATGTTATGTTAAATAGACGACGATGGTGGAGAGGAGCCAGTTGGTTCTTTAGGAGTCAGCCTCCCAACTTCCTCTCGATACTCCAATCGAGTCTGTGGATCCTCCACAGGATGCTGGATTTCAGATCTTGACGGAGAGTTGGATCAGACTCTCGGGAGGAGGCCGGGGACATATTGTAGAGGGATGGGGAATGCCCGACAGAGGAAACCTAGACCCCGTTCATCAGCGCAGTCAAACAGTCAAGGGACTGCTTTGACAGCAAAAGTGGCGGAGCTGCAGGGTCAGATGTCAGTGATTCTAAAGTCTCTCGCGCGGTTCAGCATTCCTGTCCCATAATTTGATGCGTCGACCTCTGCCCCTGTGGACGCCCAGACCACCGAGCTTGTCCATCCTGAGCATGCCCACCAGACCACTGCCCCTGTGGACGCCCAGACCTCTGAGCCGCATATAGACGACCAAGTAGATTTTGCAACATTATTTGATTAGTTTTTTATTTTCATAATTATATTTAAACATTTCTCTTGTATATACATTTATTTTATTTTATATAATTTTTTGTTCTCTTCAATTCATTTTTTTATTGCAATCTCATTTTATTACCAAAAAAAAAAAACCACATTCATTTTTTTATCAATATATAATTAAAATAATATATATTACTTTTGCGCAACGAAACTATTTTCATCGCGCAAATTTTTTTCGACATAAAAAAAAAGAGAAAACTACATTTTAAATACATATATTTTATTCTTGCGGGACAAAATCATTCGTCTCGCCAAATGGATATGCGGGACAACAGAATAGCTAAAACCATGCAATACACCAACCACTCTACTTCCAAACAAACTTCGTACGAACCTGAATTCAACGATTTCATGGACCAACAGTTATCGAATTGAGTCTAAAACTTGGAGAACATCATAATATGGTGGGAGGAGTCATTTGGTGAGTTTTGAGTGTAATTCAAGGGCTAAAACTAGGCAATACACCAACCACTCCATTTCATAATGAATTTCGTACGAACCTGAATTGTCCAATTTCATGGACCAATCGATATCGGATAGAGTCCAAAACTTGGGTAATATCATAATATGGTGGGAGGAGTCATTTGGCGGGTTTTGATTGAAATCCAATGGCTAAAACTATGCAATACACCAACCATTCCATTTCAGAACGCACTTCGTACGAACCTGAACTGTCCAATTTCATAGACCAATCGATATCGGATTGAGTCCAAAACTTGGGGAACATCATAATATAGAGGGAGTAGTTATTTGGGGGGTTTTGAGTGAAATCCAATAGCAAAAACTGTTAAATACACCAACCACTCAATTAGAGGATGAACTTCGTAGGAACATGAATAGTCCAATTTCTTGGACCAATCAATATCGTATTGAGCCCAAAATTTGGAGAACATCATAATAAAGGGAGTGGAGTCTTTTGGTGAGTTTTGAGCGAAATCCAATGGCTAAAACAATGCAATACACTAACCACTCCATTTCATAAGGAACTTCATACGAACCTAAATTGTTCGATTTCAAGGAACAATCGATATCGGATTGAGTCCGAAACTTGGGGAACATCATAATATGGTGGGAGGAGTCATTTGGTGAGTTTTGAGTGAAATTCAATGGCCAAAACTTCGCAATACACCAACCACTCTATTAAATAACGAACTTCGTACGAACCTGAATTGTCCAATTTCATGGACCAGTACATATCGGATCGAGTCCAAAACTTGGGGGTGATCACAATATAGTGAGAGGAGTCATTTGGTTTGTTTTGAGTGCAATCCAATGGCAAAAACTATGCAATACACCAACCACTCCATTTCAGAACGAACTTCGTCCGAACCTGAATTGTCCGGTTTCATTGATCAATCGATATCGGATTGAGTCCAAAACTTGGGGACCATCACACTATGGTGGGAGGAGTCATTTGGTGAGTTTTGAGTGAAATCCAACGGCTAAAACTACGGAACACACCGACCACTCAATTTCATAACGAACTTCGCACGAACTCGAATTGTCCAATTTGATGGACCAATCGATATCGGATTGAGTCCAAAACTTGGGGAACATCATAATGTTGTGGAAGGAGTCATTTTGTGAGTTTTGAGTGAAATCCAATGTCTAAAACAATGCAATACACCAACCATTCCATTTCAGAACGAACTTCGTACGAACCTAAATTGTCCGATTTCATGGAACAATCGATATCGGATTGAGTCCGAAACTTGGGGAACAACATCATATGGTGGGAGGAGTCATTTGGTGAGTTTTGAGCGAAATTCAACGGCTAAAACTACACAATAAACCAACCATTCCATTTCAAAACGAACTTCGTGCGAACCTAAATTGTCCGATTTCATGGAACAATCGATATCAGATTGAGTCCAAAACTTGGGGAACATCATAATATGGTGGGAGGAGTCATTTGGTGAGTTTTGAGTTAAATCTAACGGCTAAAACTACGCAATACACCAACCACTCAATTTCATAACGAACTTCGCACAAACCTGAATTGTCCAATTTCATGGACCAATCGATATCGGATTGAGTCCAAAACTTAGGGAACATCGTAATGCTATGGAAGGAGTCATTTTGTGAGTTTTGAGTGAAATCCAATGTTTAAAACAATGCAATACACCAACCATTCCATTTCCGAACGAACTTCGTACGAACCTAAATTGTCCGATTTCGTGGAACAATCGATATCGGATTGAGTTCGAAACTTGGGGAACAACATCATATGGTGGGGGGAGTCCTTTGGTGAGTTTCGAGTGAAATGCAATACACCAACCACTCCATTTCATTGCCCAATCGATCGGTTTGAGCCCAAAACTTGGTCAACATCAAATATGGTGGAAGGAGTCATTTGGAGACTTTTGAGCAAAATCGAATCCCTAAAACCATGCAATACACAAACCACTTCATGTACAGAACGGACTTACGAACTTGCATTGTCCAATTTTATTGGCCAATCGATATCAGATTGTGCCCAAAACTAGGTCAACATCATAATATGTTGGATGGAGTCATTTGGCGAGTTTTGAGTGAAATCCAATCGCTAAAACCATGCAATACACCAACCACTCCATTTACAAAATGAACTTTATGTGCACTTGAATTGTCCAATTTCGTGGACCAATCGATATCGGATTGAGTCCAAAACTTAGGGAATATCGTAATGTTGTGGGATAAGTCATTTTGTGAGTTTTGAGTGAAATCCAATTTCTAAAACAATGCAATACACAAACCACTGCATTTCAGAACGAACTTCGTACAAACTTGAATTGTCCAATTTCATGGACCAATGAATATCGGATTGAGTTCAAAACATGGAGAACATCATAATGTTGTGGGAGAAGTAATTTTGTGAGTTTTGAGTGAAATCCAAAGGTTGAAACAATGCAATACACCAACCACTCCATTTTAGAATGAACTTCGTATGAACCTGAATTGTCCGATTTCATGGACCAATCGATATCGGATTGAGTCTAAAACTTAGGGAGAATCATAATATGGTGGGAGAAGTCATTTGGTGAGTTTTGAGTGAAATCCAATAGCCAAAACCACGCAATACACCAACCACTCCATTTCATAACGAACTTCGTACGAACCTGAATTGTCCAATTTCATGGAACAATCGATATCCAATTTTCTCCAAAACTTGGGGAACAACATAATATGGCGGGAGGAGTCATTTGGTGGGTTTTCAGTGAAATCCAATGGCTGAGACTATGCAATACACCAACCATTCCATTTAAGGAACGAACTTCGTATAAACTTGAATTGTCCAATTTCATTGGCCAATCGATATCGGATTGAGTACAAAACTTGGTCAACATCATAATGTGGTGGGAGGAGTCTTTTGGTGAGTTTTGAGTGAAATCCAAGGGCTGAGACTATGCAATACACCAACCATTCCATTTAAGGAACGAACTTCGTATAAACTTGAATTGTCCAATTTCATTGGCCAATCGATATCGGATTGAGTACAAAACTTGGTCGACATCATAATGTGGTGGGAGGAGTCTTTTGGTGAGTTTTGAGTGAAATCCAATCCCTAAAACCATGCAATACACCAACCACTCCCTTTACAGAACGTACTTCGTATGAACTCGAATTGTCCAATTTTATTGGCTAATGGATATCGGATTGAGCCCAAAACTTGGTCAACATCATTATATGGTGGCAGGAGTCATTTGGTGCATTTTGAGTGAAATTCAATCCTTAAAACCATGGAATACACCAACCACTCCATTTATAGAACGAATTTCGTACGAACTTGAATTGTCCAATTTCATTGGCTAATCGATATCGGATTGAGCCCAAAACTTGGTTGACCTCATAATATGGTGGAGGGAGTCATTTAGTGAGTTTTGAGTGCAATCCAATTGCTAAAACAACGCAATACACCAACCACTCCATTTACAGAACGATCTTCGTATGAACTTGAATTGTCCAATGTCATTGGCCAATCGATATCGGATTGAACCCAAAACTTGGTCAACATCATAATATGGTGGGAGGAGTCATTTGGTGAGTTTTGAGTGAAATCCAATCCCTAAAACCATGCAATACACCAACCACTCCATTTACAGAACGAACTTCGTACGAACTTGAATTGTCCAATTTCATTGGCTAATCGATATCGGATTGAGCCCAAAACTTGGTCAACATCATAATATGGCATGAGGACTAATTCGGTGAGTTTTAAGTGAAATCCAATGGCTAAAACTATGCAATTCACCAACCACTCCATTTAGGGAACGAACTTCGTACGAACTTGAATTGTCCAATTTCATTGGCCAATCAATATCGGATTGAGCCCAAAACTTGGTCAACATCATAATATAATGGAAGGAGTCATTTGGTGAGTTTTGAGTGAAATCCAATCCCTAAAACCATGCAATACAGCAACCACTCCGTTGACAGAATGAACTTCGTGACAGGACCCTCCCCGAGTTTCCTCAAAAACCAGGACGAATCCCATCTTGTTACCGACATCACCCCAATGCTGGGCCCACTTACTAAGAATCGAGACTTTCTACCAAAATTTTGGTAGAGTCTCCCCTGTAAAATTAACATTTCCCAAAATTCAACCTGCTTAAAATTCACAGTTTAACACCCCATCCAGCAACATGCTTTAAAACGAATAAACAGTTTACAACAAAGGCCTCCGGCCTCATAAATCGAACCCTAATGCGTGCGGTAACAGAGCATATCTAAGAAAATTCAATTACAACAAAACCAAAGTTCAAAGGGAATTAAATGAAGAAAGAGTCCTACGATGGCTCAAGACTCGGAAGCACACGATCCGACTCGGCTGAGAAGCTTAGTCAACTACTGGCTGGGGGGCGCAAAACAGAAAAGTGTGAGTAGACAAAAATAAAGTTCAGTTTAGTGTAAACCAATATAATATAACCCCACCGTTTATAAAACCATGCAAGAAATCCAAATGTATTCCAAAACTATCATAATCAAGTATATACATATCAAATTAAAACAACACCGGATACCAAACCCGAAATCCATAAAGAAAACTTTACAACCCACCATTCAAATATTATAAGTCCCAAAACCAAACTCTTGAAAGTGTACCCCTTGGCACAACCGGCAAGGAAGTATCCTCACCGAGAAACAAGAATGAATGAATAGTTATATATATGTAAATATATAATATAAGAGATATATATAATATAAATATAACCATCACCCAGTTGTACCCGGGAAACAATCAAACCAGGGGATTGTTTGACTAGTCACCATGGCAGAGTCCTCATGAAGAGTCCTCAATTCACCATGTGACTAGGGAACGAGCCGTCCAACTGGGGGACCAACTCTCAGCCAGCACGTACAGCCAAGACCCTCAAAACTATAAGCCTGTGACCAATCCTACGCACGCAGACTACCCAATCAAGGGTCTACAGCAACATCCCGTCAAGGATGCCCCGGGTTCCGACATTTCCAAGTATCTCAAGTTTTCGTATCCAAGTTCCAAATCCGGGGGAGGTACTTAGGGTAGTGCTTATAGCACTCCAAACCGACATTCTATACTCACAACTGTCCAACATCTCACATCAACAACCCAAGTACCCCACACATAGCCAAACATATATAGAAATTCTCAAAATTCATATATCATACTCAAGATACTCAAATATGTCAAAACCCAAAATATATTGTCAATAAATCAATAAAAATATCAATTTCAACAATTGAATAAATAATATATCCAATATACCATTTAAAACATTACGCATAATATTTCCCATATAAAACATGCATAAGATGTGAAAACAAAGCCCACTCACAGGTAGTCCCACGCTGCTTGACCCTGAGAGGGTCTCGCTTGCTGCATATGCGTGGTCGGAGTACCTATTTCAGAATACGAATACGAGATTAATACAAAGCGTTTTGAACGAGAACTTCGAATTAAAATCCTAGTTTCCCGGGTTTCTAGTGAGTGTACGAGGAATGAGACGTTCGAAGGTCCAATTACCCTATTCGGATGATGGAATAGCCTCGGGAGACACTCGATCAATCGGGCGGTCAAACTTCCCAACTCAACCAGGCCCACGGGACCCACGACCTCTGTTTTACAATCCGAAAGTTCCTAAAGGTTTCACAGGGTCTAGGATACACGTCCTGCAAGTTTGGTCCGAAACGGACGGTTAAATCGCTCACGATCGCACGATCGGACGTTTATCGTAAAACTCAAACTTTAAGTTATTGAATCGGAACATTCTAGGATTCACGATCCGCAAATTCCTACACGATTCTAAGAGTGTCTAGAGTAACATATAATGGAATGGAGTCGATCCAATGGTCCGAACATGTCGAAACTGAATAACTCGTAATATGTGAGATTTGTTCGAGGTCCGAACGCCAACCAAATTGGAATCCAAAAGTACCTACGTGCTTTTGAGGACTTGGAAAACATATTGGGATAAAAATGCACCTTTGCTACAGTGCCCACGCGCCGCCATATGCACAGGCAGCGCGTGGATGTCCAAAGCGATAGTGCTTTGCCGAAAATTCTCAAAATCACGGCTCAAGACTCCTACCCTAGGTATAACACCCTATTTGGAGTCACTTTTGTTCTTGGGCCTACCCCAAAAAGTGACGGGAAGTGGCCAGAATCGTAAACCCAAAATTGGCCGAACCCTAAATCCGAAGTTAACTAACCTAGGCTCAAAATTAAAGAAATCCTATCCAACCATCAACTAGTTCATGGAAAATAGTCGAAAATCCATACCTTACTCGACTGAATCGGGGAAGAAATGAGAGAGAATGAGCGGCGGGAAGTTTCTGTGAAAACTGGCTCGTTTTTTACGAGGGGGAGGGGAATGTTTGAGAGGGGGAGGGGAATGTTCGCACGGGAGAGAAAGGGGGAGAGAGAGAGAGAAAGAGAGAGAGAGAGAGAGAGAGAGAGAGAGAGAGAGAGAGAGAGAGAAAGAGAGAGAGAGAGAGAAGGAAATCTGGTTTATTAAAAAACCAACTTCAAAATATTTCGGATTTTGCCATTGAGTTTCTTTTGATTATAACTTCTTCGTTACAACTCCGAATCGAGTCCACTACAAGTCTACAGACTCATTTCAGTACTATTTATCCAAAAATACCAAACATTGCCCCAAACTCTTTACGGGTAAGAAAATGACCAAATTACTCTTACCCCAGGGATAATTATGTAAATTCATATTTAATTAACTTAAACAATTTAATTTAGTGTCGGGGTGTTACACTTCGTACGAACTTGAATTGTCCTATTTCAATGGCCAATCGATATCAAATTGAGCACAAAACTTGGTCAACATCATAATAGGGTGGGAGGAGTCATTTGGTGAGTTTTGAGCAAAATCCAATGGCTAAAACTATGCAATACACTAACCACTCCATTTAAGGAACGAGTTCAGACGAACTGAATTGTCCTATTTCACTGGCCAACCGATATTGGATTGAGCCCAAAACTTGGTCAACATCATAATATGGTGGGAGGAGTCATTTGATGAGTTTTGAGTGAAATTCAATGGCTAAAACTACGCAATACACCCACCAGTCCATTTAAGAAATAAACTTTGTACGAACTTGAATTGTTCAATTTCATTGGCCAATCAGTATCAGATTAAGCCCAAAACTTAGGGTGGGAGGAGTCATTTGGTGAGTTTTGAGTGAAATCCAATGACTAAAACTATGCAATACACTAACCACTCCATTTAAGGAATGAACTTCATACGAACTTGAATTGTCCTATTTCATTGGCCAACCGATATTGGATTGAGCCCAAAACTTGATCAACATCATAATATGGTGCGAGGAGTCATTTGATGAGTTTTTAGTGAAATTCAATGGCTAAAACTACGCAATAGACCCACTAGTCCGTTTAAGAAATGAACTTCGTACGAACTTGAATTGTTCAATTTCATTGGCCAATCAATATCGAATTGAGCCCAAAACTTGGTCAACATCATAATATAGTGGGATGAGTCATTTGGTGAGTTTTGAGTGAAATCCAATGGCCAAAGCTATGCAATACACCAACCACTCCATTTAATGAATGAACTTTGTAAGAACTTGAATTGTCAAATTTCATGGGCCAATCGGTATCTAATTGAGTGCAAAACTTGGTCAACATCATAATATGGTGGGAGGAGTCATTTGGTGAGTTTTGCGTGAAATCCAACAGCTAAAACTACGCAATACACCAACCACTTGATTGAAGGAACGAACTTCGTACGAACTTGAATTGTCCAATTTCAGTGGCCAATCGATATAAAATTGAGCCCTAAACTTGGTCAACATCATAATACGGTTGGAGGAGTAATTTGGGGAGCTTTGAGTGAAATCCAATGGCTAAAACTATGTAATACACCAACCACTATTTAAAGAACGAACTTCGTACGAACTTGAATTGCTCAAGTTCATTGGCCAATCAATATCAGATTGACCTCCAAACTTGGTCAACATCGTAATATGGTGGGCGGAGACATTTGGTATGTTTTGAGGGAATCCAGTGGCTAAAACTATGCAATACAACAACCATTCCATTTAAGGAACGAACTTCGTACAAACTTGAATTGTCCTATGCCAATGGCCAATCAATATCGGATTGAGCCTAAAACTTGGTGAACATCATAATATGGAGGAAAGGATCATTTGGTGTGTTTTGAATAAAATCCAGAGGCTAAAACTAGGCAAAACACCAACCACTCCATTTTAGGAACAAACTTCGTACGAACTTGAAGTGTCTAATTTCATTGGCCAATCGATATAGAATTGTGCCCAAAACTTGTTCAACATCATAATATGGTGGGAGGAGTCATTTGGTGAGTTTTCAGTGAAATCCAATGGCTAAAACTATGCAATACACCAACCACTCCATTTAAGGAACGAACTTTGTCCGAACTTGAATTGTCCAATTCCATTGGCCAATCGATATCGGATTGAGCCCAAAACTTGGTCAACATCATAATATGGTGGAAGGAGTCATTTGGTGTGTTTTGAGGGAAATCCAGGGGCTAACACTATGCTATACACCAACCACTCCATTTAAGGAATGAACATCATACGAACTTGAATTGTCCAATTTCATTGACCAATTGATATCGGATTTAGCCCAAAACTTGGTCCACATCATAATATGGTGGGAGGAGTCATTTGGTTAGTTTTGAGTGAAATCCAGCGGCTAAAACTATGCAATACACAATACAATCCATTTAAGGAACGAACTTTGTTCAAACTTGAATTGTCCAATTTCATTGGCTAATCGATATCTGATTGAGCCCAAAACTTGGTCAACGTCATAATATGGTGGAAGGAGTTAGTTGGTGAGTTTTGAGGGGAATCCAATCCCTAAAACCATGCAATACACCAACCACTACATTTACAGAACGAATTTCGTACGAACTTGATTTGTCCAATTTCATTGGCCAATCGTTATCAGATTCATCCCAAAACTTGGTCAACATCATAATAGGGTGGGAGGAGTCATTTGGTGTGTTTTAAGTGAAATCCAACGGCTAAAACTATGCAATACACCAACTAATCCAATTAAGGAACGAACTTCATACGAACATGAATTGTCCAATTTCATTGCCAATTGATATCAGATTGAGCCCAAAACGTGGTCAACATCATAATATGGTGGGAGGAGTCAGTTGGTGAGTTTTGAGTGAAATCCAACGGCTGAAACTATGCAATACACCAACCACTCCATTTAAGGAACGAACTTCGTACGAACTTGAATTGTGCAATTTCATTGGCCAATCGATATCGGATTGAGCCCAAAACTGGGTCAACATCTTAATATGGTGGGATGAGTCATTTGGTGAGTTTTGTGAAATCCAACGGCTAAAACTATGCAATACCCCAACCACTCTATTTAAGGAACGAACGTCGTACGAACTTAAATTGTTCAATTTCATTGGCCAATCAATATCGGGTTGAGCCCAAAACTTGGTCAACATCATATTATGGTGGGAGGAGTCATTTGGTGAGTTTTGAGTGAAATCCAGTGGTTAAACTCTGCAATACACCAACCATTCTATTTATGGAACGAACTTCGTACGAAATTAAATTGTCCCATTTCATTGGCCAATCCATATCAGATTGAGCCCAAAACTTGGTCAACATCATAATATGGTAGGAGGAGTCATTTGGTGAGTTTTGAGTGAAACCCAATGGCTAAAACTATGCAATACAAAAATCACTCCATTTAAGGAACGAACTTCGTACGAACTTGAAGTGTCCAATTTCATTAGCCAATCGATATCGGATTGTGCCCAAAATTTGGTCAACATCATAACATGGTGGGAGGAGTGATTTGGTAAGTTTTGAGAGAAATCTAATGGCTAAAACTAAACAATACACCCCCCAGTCTATTAAAGGAACGAATGTCGTACAAACTTGAATTGCTCAATTTAACTGCCCAATCAATATCGGATTGAGCCGAAAACTTGGTCAACATCATAATATGGTCGGAGGAATTATTTGGTGTGTTTTGAGTGAAATTCAATCCCTAAAACCATGCAATACACCAACCGCTCCATTTAAGGAACGAACTTCGTACAAACTTAAATTGTCCAATTTCATTAGTCAATCGATATAGGATTGAGCCCAAAACTTGGTCAACATCATAATATGGTTGCAGGAGTCATTTGGTGAGTTTTGAGTGAAATCCAACGACTAAAACTATGTTATACAACAACCACTCCATTTAACCAACGAACTACGTACGAACTTGAATTGTTCAATTTCATTGGACAATCAATATCTGATTGACCCCAAAACTCGGTCAACATCATAATACGATGGGAGGAGTCATTTGGTCACTATTGAGTGAAATCCTAGGGCTAAAACAATGCAATATACCAACCACTCTATTTAAGGAACTTTGTACTAACTTGTATTGTCCAATTTCATTGGCCAATCGATATCGGATTGACCCCAAAACTTGGTCAACATCATTATACGGTGGAAGGAGTCATTTGGTGAGTTTTGAGTGGAATGCAATCCCTAAAACCATGCAATACACCCACCACTCCATTTACAGAACGAACTTCATACGAACTTGAATTGTCCAATTTCATTTGCCAATTGATATCGGAGTGAGCCCAAAACATGGTCAAGATCGTTGTAGGGTGGGACGAGTCATTTGGCGAGTTTTGAGTGAAATACAACGGCTAAAACTATGCAATACACCAACCACTTCATTTAAGGAACGAACTTCGTACGAACTTGAATTACGCAATTTCATTGGCCAATCGATATTGGATTGAGCCAAAAACTTGGTCGACATCATAATATGGTGGGAGGAGTCATTTGGTGAGTTTTGAGTGAAAACCAATGGCTAAAACAATGAAATACCCCAACCACTCGATTTAAGGAAAAAACTTCGTACGAACTTGAATTGTTCAATTTCATTGATCAATAAATATCGGATTGTGCCTAAAACTTGGTCAACATTATATGATGGTGGGAGGAGTCATTTGGTGAGTTTTGAGTGAAATCCAATGGCAAAAACTAAGCAATACACCCACCAGTCCATTTAAGGAACGAACTTTGTACGAACTTGAATTGTTCAATTTCATTGGCCAATCCATTTCGGATTGAGCACAAAACTTGGTCAACATCATAATATGGTGGGAGGAGACAGTTGGTGAGTTTTGAGTGAAATTCAATCCCAAAAATCATGCAATACACCAACCACTCCATTTAAGGAACGAGCTTCGTATGAACTTGAATTGTCCAATTTCATTGGCCAATCGGTATCGGACTGAGCCCAAAACTTGGTCAACACCATAATATAGTGGAAGGAGTCATTTGGGGAGTTTTGAGTGAAATTCAATCCTAAAAACCATGCAATACACCAACTAGTCCATTTAAGAACAAACTTGAATCATCCAATTTCATTGCCTAATCGATACTGGATGTAGCCCAAAACTTGGTCAACATCGTAATATCGTGGGAGGAGTGATTTGTTGGGTTTTGAGTGAAATCCAATGGCAAAAACTATCGAATACACCAACCACTCCATTTAAGAAACGAACTTCGAACGACTTGAATTGTCCACTTTCATTGGTCAATCGATATCGGATTGAGCCCAAAACTTGGTGAACATCATAATATGGTGGGAGGAGTCATTTGGTGTGTTTTATGTGAAATTCAATCCCTAAAACCATGCAGTACACCAACCACTTAGTTCAAGGAACGAACTTTATACGACCTTGAATTGTCCAATTTCAGTGGCCAATCGATATCGGATTGACCCCAAAACTTGGTCAACATCATAATATGGTGGAAGGAGTCATTTGGTGAGTTTTGAGTGAAATCCAACCCCTAAAACCATGCAATACACCAACCACTCCATTTAGAGAACGAAGGTCGTATGAACTTGAATTGTCCAATTTCATTAGCCAATCGATATTGGATTGAGCCCAAAACTTGGTCAACATCATAATATGGAGGGAGGAGTCATTTGGTAAGTTTTGAGTGAAATCCAATCCCTAAAGCCATGCAATACATCAACCACTCCATTTAAGGATTGAACTTCGTACGAACTTGAATTGTCCAATTTCAATGGTCAATCGATATCGGATTGAGCCCAAAACTTGGTCAACATCATAATATGTTGGAATGAGTCATTTGGTGAGTTTTGAGTGAAATTCAATCGCTAAAACTATGCAATACACCAACCACTCCATTTACAGAACGAACTTCGCATGAACTTGCATTGTCCAATGTCTTTGGCCAATCGATATCGGATTGAGCCCGAAACTTGGTCAACATCAAACTCTGGTGGGAGGAGTCATTTGGTGAGTTTTGAGTTAAATCCAGTGGCTAAAACTATGCAATACACCAACCACTCCATTTATGGAACGAACTTCGTACGAATTTGAATTGTCCAATTGATTGGCCAATCGATATCGGGTTGAGCCCAACACCTGGTCAACCTCATAATATGGCGGGATGAGCCATTTGGTGAGTTTTGAGTGAAATCCAGTGGCTAAAACTAACCAATACACAAACCACTCCCTTTAAGAAACAAACTTCGAACGAACTTAAATTGTCCAATTTCAATGGCCAATCGACATCGGATTGAGCCCGAAACTTGGTCAACATCAAAATATGGTGGGAGGAGTCATTTGGTGGGTTTTGATTTACATCCAGTGGCTAAAACTATGCAATACACCAACCATTTTATTTAAGGAACGAACTTCGTATGAACTTGAATTGTCCAATGTCAGTGGCCAATCGATATCAGATTGAGCCCAAAACTTGGTCAACAGCATAATATGGTGGGAGGAGTCATTTGGAGTGTTTTGGGTGAAATCCAACTGCTAAAACTATGCAATAGACCAACCACTCCATTTAAGGAACGAACTTCGTACGAACTTGAATTGTCCAAATTCATTGGCCAATCGATATAGGATTGAGCCCAAAACTGGGTAAACATCGTAGTATGGTTGGAGGAGTCGTTTGGTGAGTTTAGAGTGAAATCCAAGGGCTAAAACTATGCAATTCACCAGCCACTCCGTTTTAGGAATGAACTTGAATTGTTCAATTTCATTGGCCAATCAATATCGGATTGAGCCCAAAACTTGGTCAACATCATCATATGGTGGGATGAGTCATTTGGTGAGTTTTTAGTGAAATCCAGTGGCTAAAACTATCCAATACACCAACTGCTTCATTTAAGAAACAAACTTCGAACGAACTTGAATTGTCCGATTTCAATTGCCAATCGATATCGGATTGAGCCCAAAACTTGGTCAACATCATAATATGGTGGGAGGAGTCATTTCGTGAGTTTCGAATGAAATTCAATCCCTAAAACCATGCAATACAAGGACCAGTCCATTTACAGAACGAACGTCGTACGAACTTGAGCCCAAAACTTGGTCAACATCATAATATGGTGGGAGGAGTCATTTGGTGAGTTGTGATTGAAATCCAGTGGCTCAAACTATGCAATACACCCACCACTCCATTTAAGGAACGAACTTCGTACGAACTTGAATTGTTCACTTTCATTGGCCAATCGATATTGGATTGAGCACAAAACTTGGTCAACATCATAATATGGTGGAAGGAGTCATTTGGTGGGTTTTGAGTGAAATCCGATCACTAAAACCATGCAATACACCAACCACTCCATTTACAAAAAGAACTTCGTATAAACTTGAATTTTCCAATTTCATTGGTTAATCGATATCGGATTGAGCCCAAAACTTGGGGAACATCATAAAATGGTGGGAGGAGTCATGTGGTGAGTTTTGAGTTTAATTCAATCCACAAAACCATGCAATACACCAACCACTACATTCAAGAAACGAACTTCGTATGAACCTGAATTGTCCAATTTCATTGGCCAATCGATATCAGATTGACCCCAAAACTTAGTCAACATCGTAATATGGTGGAAGGAGTCATTTGGTGAGTTTGGAGTGAAATCCAATCCAAAAAACCATGCAATACACCAACCACTCCATTTAAAGAACGAAGGTCGTATGAACTTGAATTGTCCGATTTCATTAGCCAATCGATATCGAATTGAGCCCAAAACTTGGTTAACATCATAATACGGAGGAAGGAGTCATTTGGTCAGTTTTGAGTGAAATCCAATCGCTAAAACCATGCAATACACCAATCGCTCCATTTGTAGAACGAACTTTGTACGAACTTGATTTATCCAATTTCTTTAGCCAATCGATATAGGATTGAGCCCAAAACTGGGTCAACATCAAAATATGGTTGGAGGAGTCGTTTGGTGAGTTTAGAGTGAAATCCAATGGCCAAAACTATGCAATACACCAACCACTCCGTTTTAGGAACGAACTTCGTACGAACTTGAATTATCCAATTTCATTGGCCAATTCGATACCGGATTGGGCCCAAAACTTGGTCAACATCATAATATTGTGCGAGGAGTCATTTGGTGTGTTTTGAGTGTAATCCAATGGCTAAAACTATGCAATACACCAACCACTCCATTTAAGGAATGAACTTCGAACGAACTTGAGTTGTCTAATTTCATTGGCCAATAGATATCGGATTGAGCCCAAAACTTGGTCAACATCATAATATGGTGGGAGGAGTCACTTGGTGTGTTTTCAGTGAAATCCAATGGCTAGAACTATGCAAAACAGCAACCACTCCGTTTAAGGAGTGAACTTCATACGAACATGAATTGTCCAATTTCATTGGCCAATCGATACCGGATTTTGCCCAAAACATGGTAAACATCATCATATTGTGTGAGGAGTCATTTGGTGGGTTTTGAGCGAAATCCAATCCCTAAAACCGTCCAATACACCAACCACTCCATTTACAGAACGAACTTCGTATGAACTTGAATTGTCCAATTTCATTGACCAATCGAGACCGGATTGAGCCCAAAACTTGGTCAACATCAACATAATGTGGGAGGAGTTTTGAGAGAAATTCAATCCCTAAAACCAGGCAATACACCAACCACTCCATTTGCAGAACGAACTTCGTACGAACTTGAATTGTCCAATATCATTGGCCAATCGATACCGGATTGAGCCCAAAACTTGGTAACATCATCATATTGTGGGAGGAGTCATTTGGTGAGTTTTGAGTGGAATCCAATGGCTAAAACTATGCAATACACCAACCACTCCATTTAAGGAACGAACTTCGTACGAACTTGAATTGTCCAATTTCATTGGCCAATTCGACATCGGATTGAGCCCAAAACCTGCTCAACATCACAATATTGTGCGAGGAGTCATTTGGTGAGTTTTGAGTGGAATCCAATGGCTAAAACTATGCAATACACCAACCACTCCATTTAAGGAACGAACTTCGTACGAACTTGAATTGTCCAATTTCATTAGCCAATTTGACACCGGATTGAGCCCAAAACCTGCTCAACATCATAATATTGTGCGAGGAGTCATTTGGTGAGTTTTGAGTGGAATCCAATGGCTAAAACTATGCAATATACCAACCACTCCATTGAAGGAACGAACTTCGTACGAACTTGAATTGTCCAATTTCATTGGCCAATAGATATCGGATTGCGCCCAAAACTTGGTCAACATCATTATATGGTGGGAGGAGTCACTTGGTGAGTTTTCAGTGAAATCCAATGGCTAGAACTATGCAAAATAGCAACCACTCCATCTAAGGAGTGAACTTTATACGAACTTGAATTGTCCAATTTCATTGGCCAATCAATATCGGATTTAGCCCAAAACTTAGTCATCACCATAATATGGTGGAAGGAGTCACTTGGTTAGTTTTCAGCGAAATCCAATCCCTAAAATTATGTAATACACCAACTACTCCATTAAAGGATCGAACTTCGTAAGAACTTGAATTGTTCAATTTCATTGGCCAATTAATATCGGATTGAGCCAAAAACTTGGTCAACATCACAATATGGTGAGAGGAGTCATTCGGTGATTTTTGAGTGAAATCTAATGTCTAAAACTATGCAATACACCAACTACTCCATTTAAGGAATGAACTTCGTACATACTTGAATTTTCCAATTTCGTTGGCCAATCGATATCGGATTGGGCCCAAGACTTGGTCAATATCATAATATGGTGGAAGGAGTCATTTGGTGAGATTTGACTCAAATTCAATGCCTAAAAGCATGCAATAAACCAACCACTCCATTTACAGGACGAACTTCGAACGAACTTTAATTGTCCAATTTCATTAGCCAATCGACACGGGGTTGAGCCCAAAACTTGGTCAACATCATAATATTGTGGGAGGAGTCATTTGCTGAGTTTTGAGTGAAATTCAATGGCTAAAACTATGCAATACACTAACCACTCCTTTTAAGGAAAGAACTTTATACGAACTTGAATTATCCAATTTCATTGGCTAATCGATATCGGATTGAGCCGAAAACTTGGTCAACATCATAATATGGTGGGAGTACTCATTTGGTGAGTTTTGAGTGAAATTCAATCCCTAAAACTATGCAATACACCAACCACTCCATTTACAGAACGAACTTCATAAGAACTTGAATTGTCCAATTTCATTGTCCAATCGATATCGGATTGAGCCCAAAACTTGGTCAGCATCATAATATGGTGGGAGGCGTCATTTGGTGAGTTTTGGGTACAATTCAAGGCTACCATGCAATACATCAACCACTCCATTTACAGAACGAACTTCGAGCGAACTTTGATTTTCCAATTTCAGTGGCCAATCGATACCGGATTGAGCCCAAAACTTGGTCAACATCATAATATGGTGGGAGGAGTCATGTTGTGTGTTTGAGCGAACTTTGATTTCCAATTTCAATGGACAATTGATACCAGATGGAGCCCAAAACTTAGTCAACATCATAATATTTTGGGAGGAGTAATTTGTAGAGTTGTGAGTAAAATCGAATGACTAAAACTATGCAATACACCAACCACTCCATTTAAGGAACGAACTTCGTACAAACTTGAATTGTCCAATTTCATTGGACAATCGATATCGGATTGAGCCCAAAACTTGGTCAACATCATAATGTCTTTTGGTGTATTTTGAGTGAAATCCAATCCCTAAAACCATGCAATACACCAACCACTCCATTTACAGAACAATCTTCGTACGAACTTCAATTGTCCAATTTCAATGGACAATTAACACCAGATGGAGCCCAAAACTTAGTCAACATCATAATATTTTGGGAGGAGTCATTTGTAGAGTTTTGAGTAAAATCGAATGACTAAAACTATGCAATACACCAACCACTCCATTTAAGGAACGAACTTCGTACGAACTTGAATTGTCCAATTTCATTGGACAATCGATATCGGATTGAGCCCAAAACTTGGTCAACATCATAATATTGTGGGAGGAGTCTTTTGGTGTATTTTGAGTGAAATTCAATCCCTAAAACCATGCAATACACCAACAACTCCATTTACGGGACGAAGTTCGTACGAACTTGAATTGTCCAATTTCATTGGACAATCGATACCGGATTGAGCCCAAAACTTGGTCAACATCATAATATAGTGGGAGGAGTCATTTGGTGAGTTTTGAGTGAAATCCAATGACTAGAACTGTGCAATACACCCACTACAAGAAAATAGGCATTAGTTGACACTTCATAGTTGATGTTTGTTGAAAAACCATCAACTATTCTAATAAATCTTGACGCTTATTAATAAACGTCAATTATATACGGGTGTTTTGTGACGTTTTATAAAAAACGTCAATTATTGCCCTTTATACTTGACATTTATTAATAACCATCGAGGAAAAACTCTTATCCTTGACGCTTATTAAAATAAAAAAAAATAAAAATAAAATAGCAAGCGAGGCTCTAGTTCACGATATTTCGCTCCAGATGTTTTGTAGTCTGTAACTTGACGTTTTTAGAAAACCATCAGGGAAACTGAGGCGGTGGTATATGGAGTATCTCCATGTGCCACACTTTGTCCTAAAATCTCTCACATTCCTGCATCTAGATCTGATGCTAGCTCATTGTTTTTCTTCGTTCTTTTAAGTTCTTCCTTTTGCCTCTCTCTTGTTCTCCCAGATCTAGATCTGATGCTACGCAGCCACCATCTTCCTGAAACTCTGCTGTACTCGCAACGACTCTGCAAAGAAGTATCCAAAGAATCCAATACTTGGTTGTCGACTATCTCTTGACCCTCTCTGTTCTTTTGTGTTAGATATGCAATTTTTAATGTCGTTCTTGATAATTTTTTGTTCATTGCAGGTATTGATCTCATCACTTAGACCACCAGCATCCCTCCACCTCTAGCTTGCTCACCCTCATTTAGGAAAAATTTGGTATTGATTTTTCTAGGTTTATGTCTCTCTCTCTATATTATCAAATCCTGGGGTTTAATTTTTTGGGTTTTTGCTTTGTTCATTTTGGGTTTGTAGTGGGATAATTTCTTTCTCGATATATATTCCAACAATTTTCTGGAATCATATATATATATATGTGTGTGTGTGTATGTGGAGGCTCTTATAAGTTATATATGGTCTTATTTTTTTTTTCTTAAGGGTTGCTATCGTTACTGTAAAGGTACAATAATTGTTCTAAACAAAGAAGAGGCTTTAGTTGCAGCAAAAATTTTGTCTATTATAGATGTTGATGCGTAACAACAGTATGGCAAACTTGAAGAATTGAAAAAATGGTTAAATTATTTGTTCATTATTTGCATATGCTGCTATTAAAAAAATTTACTAGGATATACCGGCCAAGGTTTGCATGACTGCAAGTTTTGTTACGTTTGCTGTATCTTTTTTTTTTTTTCTCATTGGGTTCAGTAAAAGAAAAAATCCCAGAAGTTTTAAGTTTGAGATTCAGTTGTCTCAGAAGTTTTAGCTGTTTGATAACATGCTCATAATTTTCCTTCTATTTTTGAGCAGGGTTGTGGATATATTTAAAGGGAAATTTATCATTAAATATATTAGAGAGGTGTAAATTGACAAACTTTTAAATTTTTTCAGTTTGGTTAGTTAATTAATGCAATGATTAATTCAGTGTAGAGAAGTTATTAATTTGTAATGCTTTTGATGGTGGTGTTGGTTTCAGTCCTCCTTAATGGGTTTTGGAAGCAAAGTTTGCAATATGAATTTGAGGTTGGTTTGTAAGCTGCTTTAGGTCACAGAGTTATGTGGTAATCTCATTCCCTCCAGTGAAGGAAGTTGTAACCTTTACGAGGAATTCCAACATGTGCAAGGATCCCATCGTGCGGTATGTTATTTACGATAGGCTTTCATTTTAGGATTTTAAGTCAAGTTTTCCAGCAATTTGTTTCCAGTTTTTAATTTCTGCTTGATTGTTATGAGCCAATATTCGACATTGCATCTTGCAATTTTACATAAACCATGTTCTTCCTGAATCCTACTTGATTGTTATGAGTTGATTTTATTGAAAATGACAAAGGTACTGACAGAAATGGAGAACAGGTACTACTAGACTTTTAGTCCACTGTAATTTTATTGTCCCATACCTTCTGTTAAAAGAGGCCTGAACACGATTTTTGCTATCTTTGCTCTTGACTCCCCTGTTTTAGTGTGTGGATCAATATGAATATTGAAGTTGAGTTTTTAGCATACAGTAGAGCCTCAGCTAAGAACCTTCTTTGCTGTTCTACATTCATTCCCATAATTTTTTAGTTGTGAATAAATTCTCTTATTTATCGTCCTACTGTTTCAATCCACTTATTATTGTATGTCATCATGTAAAACAAACAAATGCTATTAAGCACTTTACTTGTATTATTCGACTGTTTTGACTTTCTTGAGTGTTGCTTAGATTAGGGGACTAATCTCTCTACACAGACGCACACCTACATATATTGATGTAATGACTCTATCATCTGTTGGCACCATTTCTTAACTACGTATTTCTTTCGGTGGTCATACTTTAGTTTGTAGGGTGCTTGTGTCCTGTTTCATGTAATTGGTTAATTTCTTTTTCTATTGTGCTTAATATTTGTTTCTTGATATGTTAACCATTTTGTTCTTATACCACTTCTCCTTTTTGCTCTAACTCTTTAATATCAAAAATTCAGGTTCTAGCATCTGTTGTCGTGGTTGCAGTAATTGATCTGCAATTGTATTTCAGGTTCTAACACTTAACACCAATATGGAATTTTGGTTCTGCAAATGTAGGAAATATAGATAATGGAATTTGAGATATTGGCATGGTATTTGTTAAAGCCTAATTGATGTTTTATTTTAATTATTTTTGTATAGGCAGTTGGTAGGAAAGCGTTGAGATGGGTATTAGTGAGCCTTGGATTACTAAAGCATTGAAGATGGAATTTCATCTCATTGGATCATCCCCAAGAGTAGCTTGAAGAGTAATAGAGATTTTCTTGTACTTACATATTATTTACTAGATAGCATTGTTCATTTCATTATGTTTTCTTTGCATTGTAAATGTGTTTTTAATGTATCAGTCCTGATATCTTGGACCACAGGAGTCCAAGAGATTATGGTCACCCACCGTTGGATATTAATCTAATGGTTCAAAAAAGTTTCTTAAAAGGAGTTCAAGATTGAGTGAACCGTTGAATGTAAATTCAACGGTGAGTGACCACAAATTTCTTGGACTCCTGTGGTCCAAGAGATCGAGACTGTTAATGTATAACATTTATTGTATATTAAATTAGTCTATCTAACTATACTATAATAGATGTAAAATTTCCTCTTTTTTTTTTTTTAAAATAATATTTTTTAATATTACCCTTTTGTTTCTTGACGTCTAAAATCCGTCAAGAAAAGAGCTGATAAGTGTCAACAAAAAGGTATGCTGACAGTTTAAGAGTGCCAAGGTTGACTATGAGTTGATGGTTTTCATTGAAACGTGATGTTGTTAACCCATCAAAAGAATCCTTTCCTTGACGGATAAAAAGCGTCATGTGGGTACCCTTTTCCGGACATTGGCATTCCTGACGCTTTAAAGTTGTCAACTAATGGCTATAGTGACACTTTTTAGTTGTCAGCAAATGGTGTTTTTCTTGTAGTGACCAACCAATCCATTTAAGGAATGAACTTCGTACGAACTTGAATTGTCTAATTTCATTGACTAATCGATATCGGATTGAGGGCAAATCTTGGTCAACATCATAATACGATGGAAGAAGTCATTTGGTGAGTTTTGAGTGAAATCCAATCCCTAAAACCACGCAATACACCAACCACTCCATTTACAGAACGAACTTCATACGAACTTGAATTGTCCAATTTCATTGGTCAATTGATATCGGATTGAGCCCAAAACTTGGTCAAGATCATAATATGGTGGGAGGAGTCATTTGGTGAGTTTTGAATGAAATCTAATGGCTAAAACTATGCAATACATCAACCCCTCCATTTAAGGAACAAACTTCGTACGAACTTGAATTGTTCAATTTCATTGGCCAATCGATATCGGATTGAGCCCAACACTTAGTCAACACCGTAATATAGTGGGAGGAGTCATTTGACGAGTTTTTTTAGTGAAATCCAATGGCTAGAACTATGCAATACACAAACCACTCCATTTAAGGAACGAACTTCGTACGAACTTGAATTGTCCAATTTCATTGGCCAATCGATATCGGATTGAGCCCAAAACTTGGTCAACATCATAATATGGCCTGAGGACTAATTCGGTGAGTTTTGAGTGAAATCCAATGGCTAAAAATATGCAATATAGTAACTACTAAATTTAAGGAACGAACTTCGTACGAACTTGAATCGTCCAATTTCATTGGCAAATCAATTTCGGATTGAACCCAAAACTTAGTCAAAATCACAATATGGTGGGAGGAGTCATTTTGTGAGTTTTGAGTGAAATTCAATCGCTAAACCCATGCAATACACCAACCACTCCATTTACAGAACGAATTTCGTACGAACTTCAATTGTCCAATTTTATTGGCCAATCCGGATTGAGCCCAAAACTTGGTCAACCTCATAATATGGTGGGATGAGTCATTTGGAGAGTTTTGAGTGAAATTCAATGGCTAAAACTATGCCATACACCAACCAGTACATTTAAGGACCGAACTTCGTACGAACTTGAATTGTCCAATTTCATTGGCCAATCGATATCGGATTGAGCCTAAAACATGGTCAACTCCCTAATATGGTGGAAGACGTCATTTGGTGACTTTTGAGTGAAATCCAGTCCCTAAAACCATGCAATACACCAACCACTCTATTTACGGAACGAACTTCGTACGAACTTGAATTGTCCAATTTAATTGGCCAATGGATATCGGACAGAGCCCAAAACTTGGTCAACATCATAATATGGTGGGAGGTGACGTTTGCTGAGTTTTCAGTGAAATTCAACGGCTTAAACTATGCAATACACGAACCACTAAATTTAAGGAATGAACTTCGTCCGAACTTGAATCGTCCAGTTTCATTGGACAATCGATTTCAGATTGAACCCAAAATTTGGTCAACATCATAATATGGTGGGACATTTGGTGAGTTTTGAGTGAAATCCAATCCCTAAAACCATGCAATACACTAACCACGCCATTTACAGAACAAACTTCGTACGAACTTGAATTGTCCAACTTCATTGGCCAATCGATATCGGATTGAGCCCAAAACTTGGTCGACATCATTATATGGTGGGAGAAGTTATTTGGAGAGTTTTGAGTATAATCTAATCCCTAAAACCATGCAATACACAGACCACTCCATTTACAGAACGAACTTCGTACGAACTTGAATTGTCCAATTTCGTTGGCCAATCGATATAGGATTGAGCCTTAAACTGGGTCAACATCATAATATTGTGAGAGGAGTCATTTGGAGAGTTTTGAGTAAAATCCAACGGCAAAAGTTATGCAATACACCAAGCACTCCATTTACGGAACGAACTTCGTACGAAGCCGAATTGTCCAATTTCATTGGCCAATCGATATTGGATTGAGCCCAAAACTTGGTCAACATCATAATATAGTGGGAGGAGTCATTGGGTGAGTTTTGAGTGAAATCCAATCCCTAAACCCATGCAATACACCAAACACTTCATTTACGGAACAAACTTCGTACGAACTTGAATTGTCCAATTTCATTAGCCAATCGTTATAGGATTGAGCCCAAAACTTGGTCAACATCACAATATGGTGGAAGAAGTCACTTGGTGAGTTTTGAGTGAAATTCAATCCCTAAAACCATGCAATACACCAACCACTCCATTTACGGAACGAACTTCGTACGAACTTGAATTGTACAATTTCTTTGGCCAATCGAGATCGGATTGAACCCAAAATATTGTCAACATCATAATATTATGGGAGGAGTCATGTGGTTAGTGTTGAGTGAAATTCAATGGCCAAAACTATGCAGTACACTAACCACACCATTTGAGGAACGAACTACGTACGAACTTGAATCGTCCAATTTCATTGGCCAATCGATTTCGGATTGAACCCAGAACTTGGTCAACATCATAATATGGTGGGAGTAGTCATTTGGGGAGTTTTGAGTGAAATTCAATCCCTAAAACCATGCAATACACCAAGCACTCCATTTTTCGAACGAACTTCGTACGAACTTGAATGTCCAATTTCATTGGCCATTCAATATCGGATTGAACCCAAACCTTGGTCAACAACATAATATGGTGGGAGGAGTCATTTGGTGAGTTTTGATTGAAATTCGATCCCTAAAACTATGGAATACACCAACCACTCCATTTAATAACCGAACTTCGTACAAACTTGAATTGTCCAATTTCATTGGCCAATCGATATCGGATTGAGCCCAAAACTTGGTTAACCCCGTAATATGGTGGGAGGAGTCATTTGGTGAATCTTTAGTGAAATTCAGTGTCGAAAACTATGCAATACACCCCCCACTCCATTCAAGGAACGAACTTCGTACGACTTTGAATTGTCCAATTTCATTGGACAATCGATATCGGATTGAACCCAAAACATGGTCAACAACATAATAAGGTGGAAGAAGTCATTTGGTGATTTTTGAGTGAAATCCAATCCATAAAACCATGCAATACACCAACAGCTTTATTTACGGAACGAACTTCGTATAAACTTGAATTGTCCAATTTCATTGGCTAAACGATACCGGATTGAGCTCAAAACTTGGTCAACACTGTAATATTGTGGGAGGAGTCATTTGGTGGGTTTTTGGGGAAATCCAATGTCTAAAACTATGCAATACACCAACCACTCCATTTAAGGAACGAACTTCGTACGAACTTGAATTCTCCAATTTCATTGGCCAATCGATGTTGGATTGAGCCCAAACCTTGGTCAACATCATAAAATGGTGGGAGGAGTCGTTTGGTGAGTTTTTAGTGAAATTCAATGTCTAAAACTATGCAAAACACCTACCACTCCATTTAAGGAACGAACTTCGTACGAACTTGAATTGTCCAATTTCAATGGCCAATCGATCTCGGATTAAGCCAAAAACTTGGTCAACACCATAATATGGTGGGAGGAGTCATTTGGTGAGTTTTGAGGGAAATTCGATGGCTAAAACTATGCAATACACCAACCACTCCATTTCCAGAACGAACTTCGTAAGAATTTGAATTGTCCAATTTCATTGGCCAATCAATATCGGATTGAGCCCAGAACTTGGTCAACAGCATAATACGGTGGGAGGAATCATTTGGTGAGTTTGGAGTGAAATCCAATAGCTAAAACTAAGCAATACACCAACCAATTCGTTTAAGGAACAAACTTCGTACGAACTTGAATTGTCCAATTTTATTAGCCAATCTATATCGGATTGAGCCCAAAACTTGGTCAACATCATAATATGGTGGGAGGAGTCATTCGGTGATTCTGTAGTGAAATCCAACGGCCAAAACTATGCAATACACCAACCACTCCATTTATGGAAACGAACTTCGTACAAACTAGAATCGTCCAATTTATTTGGCAAATCGATTTCAGATTGAACCCAAAACTTAGTCAACATCATAATATTGTGGGAGGAGTCATTTGGTGATTTTTGAATGAAATTCCCCTCAAACCACGAAATACACCAACCACTCCATTTATAGAATGAATTTTGTACGAACATGAATTGTCCAATTTCATTGGCCAATCGATGCCGGATTGAGCCCAAAACTTGGTCAATATCTTAATATTGTGGGTTGAGTCATTTGGAGATTTTTGAGTGAAATAGAATGGCTAAAACTGTGCAATACACTAAACACTCCATTTGAGGAACGAACTTCGTACAAACTTGAATTATCCAATTTCATTAGTCAATCGATATTGGATTGAACCCAAAACTTGGTCAACATCATAATACGGTGGGAGGCGTCATTTGGTGAGTTTTGAGTGAAATCCAATGGCTAAAACTATGCAATACACCAACCACTCCATTTACAGAACGAACTTCATATGAACTTGAATTGTCCAATTCCATTCGTCAATCAATATCGGATTGAGCCCAAAACTTGGTCAACAACAAAATATGGTGGGAGGAGTCATTTGGTGAGTTTTGAGTGAAATTCAATCCCAAAACCATGCAATACACCAACCACTCCATTAAAGAACCGAACTTCGTTCGAACTTGAATTGTTCAATTTCATTGGCCAATCGATATCGGATTGAGCCCAAAACTTGGTCAACACCGTAATATGGTGGGAGGAGTCATTTGGTAAGTATTTTGTGATATCCAATGTCAAAAACTATGCAATACACCCCCCACTCCATTTAAGGAACGAACTGGGTACGAATTTAAATTGTCCAATTTCATTGGCCAATCGATATCGGATTTAGCCCAAAACTTGGTCAACACCATAATATGGTGGGATGAGTCATTTGGTGAGTTTTGAGTGAAATCCAAAGGCTAAAACTATGCAATACACAAACCACTCCGTTTAAGGAACGAACTTCGTTCGAAATTGAATTGTCCATTTTCATTGGCCAATGGATATCAGATTGAGCCCAAAACTTGGTCAACATCATAATACGGTGGGAGGAGTCATTTTGTGAGTTTTGAGTGAAATCCAATCTTTAAAACCATACAATACACCAACTACTCCATTTATAGAACGAACTTCGTATGAACTTGAATTGTCCAATTCCATTAGCCAATCGATATCGGATTGAGCCCAAAACTTGGTCAACAATAGAACATCATGGGAGGAGTAATTTGGTGAGTTTGGATTGAAATCCAATGGCTAAAACTGTGCAATACACTAACCACTCCGTTTAAGGAACGAACTTCATACGAACTTGAATTCTCCAATTTCATTGGCCAATCGATATCGGATTGAAACCAAAAATTGGTCAATGTCATAATATGGTGGGAGGAGTCATTTGGTGAGTTTTTACGGAAATCCAATGTCTAAAACTATGCAATACACCCCCCACTCCATTTAAGGAACGAACTTTGTATGAATTTGAATTGTAAAATTTGATTGGCCAATCGATGTCGAATTGAGTTCAAAGCTTTGTCAACACCATAATATGGTGGGAGGAGTCATTTGGTGAGTTTTGAGTGAAATCCAATGGCTAAAACTATGTAATACACCAACCACTCCATTTAAGGAACGAACTTCCTAAGAACTTGAATTCTCCAATTTCATTGGCCAATCAATATCGGATGGAGCCCAAAACTTGGTCAACATCATAATATGGTGGGAGGAGTCGTTTATTGAGTTTTGAGAGAAATCCGACGGATAAAACTATGCAATACACCAACCACTCTATTTACGGAACAAACTTCATAAGAACTTGGATTGTCCAATTTCATTGGCCAATCGATATCGTATTGAGCCCAAAACGTGGTCAACAGCATAATATGGTGGGAGGAGTCATTTGGTGAGTTTGGAGTGAAATCCAATGGCTAAAACTATACAATACACTAACCACTCCGTTTAAGGAAAGAACTTCGTACGAACTTGAATCATCCAATTTCATTGGCCAATCGATTTCGGATTGAACCCAAAACTTGGTCAACATCATAATATGGTAGGAGGAGTCATTTGGTGAGTTTGGAGGGAAATCTAACGGCTAAAACTATGCAATATACCAACCACTCCATTTAAGGAACGAACTTCGTACGAACTTGAATTGTTCAATTTCATTGGCCAATCGACATCGGATTGAGCTCAAAACTTGGTCAACACCGTAATATGGTGGGAGGAGTCATTTTGTGAGTTTTGAGTGAAATCCAATCTTTAAAACCATGCAATACACCAACTACAACATTTACAGAACGAACTTCGTATAAACTTGAATTGTCCAATTCCATTGGCCAATCGATATCGGATTGAGCCCAAAACTTGGTCAACAACAGATCATGGTGGGAGGAGTCATTTGTTGAGTTTTGAGTGAAATCCAATGGCTAAAAATGTGCAATACACTAACCACTCCATTTAAGGAACGAACGTCATTCGAACTTGAATTCTCCAATTTCATTGGCCAATCGTTATCGGATTGAAACCAAAACTTGGTCAACATCATAATATGGTGGGACGAGTCATTTGGTGAGTTTGTAGGGAAATCCAATGTCTAAAACTACGCAACACACCCCCCACTTCATTTAAGGAATGAACTTCGTACGAATTTGAATTGTACAATTTCATTGGCCAATCGATATCGAATTGAGCCAAAAACTTGGTCTACATCATAATAAGGTGGAAGAAGTCATTTGGTAAGTTTTGAGTGAAATCCATTTCATAAAACCATGCAATACACCAACCACTCCATTTACGAAACGAACTTCGTACGAACTTGAATTCTCCAATTTTATTGGCCAATCGATATCGGATTGAGCCCAAACCTTGGTCAACATCATAATACGCTGGGAGGAGTCGTTTGGTGAGTTTTTAGTGAAATTCAATGTCTAAAACTATGCAAAACACCTACCACTCCATTTAAGGAACGAACTTCATACGAACTTGAATTGTCCAATTTCATTGGCCACTCGATATCGGATGTGGCCAAAAACTTGGTTAACACCATAATATGGTGGGAGGAGTCATGTGGTTAGTGTTGATTGAAATCCAATGGCTAAAACTATGCAGTACACTAACCACACCATTTGAGGAACGAACTACGTATGAACTTGAATCGTCCAATTTCATTGGCCAATCAATTTCGGATTGAACCCAGAACTTGGTCAACATCATAATATGGTGGGAGGAGTCATTTAGGGAGTTTTGAGTGAAATTCAATCCCTAAAACCATGCAATACACCAACCACTCCATTTTCAGAACGAACTTCGTACGAACTTGAATGTCCAATTTCATTGGCCATTTGATATTGGATTGAACCCATACCTTGGTCATTCGGTGAGTTTTGACTGAAATTCAATCCCTAAAACTATGCAATACACCAACCACTCCATTTAATAACCGAACTTCGTACGAACTTGAATTGTCCAATTTCGTTGGCTAATCGATATCGGATTGAGCCCAAATTGGTCAACAGCATAATATGGAGGGATGAGTCATTTAGTGAATTTGGAGTGAAATTCAGTGGCTAAAACTATGGAATACACATTTGGCCAATTGATATCGGATTGAGCCCAAAACCTGGTCAACATCATAATCTGGTGAGAGGAGTCATTTGGTGAGTTTGGAGTGAAATCCAATGGCTAAAACTAAGCAATACACCAACCAATCCAATGGCTAAAACTTGGTAAACACCGTAATATGGTGGGAGGAGTCATTTGGTGAGTTTTTAGCGAAATTCAATGGCTAAAACTATGCAATACACCAACCACTCCATTTAAGGAACGAATTTCGTACGAACTTGAATTGTCCAATTTCATTAGCCAATCTATATCGGATTGAGCCCAAAACTTGGTCAACATCATAATATGGTGGGAGGAGTCATTTGGTTTGTTTTTAGTGAAATCCAATGGCCAAAACTATGCAATGCACCAACCACTCCATTTATGGAACGAACTTCGTACGAACTTGAATAGTCCAATTTAATTGGCAAATCAATTTCGGATTGAACCCAAAACTTAGTCAACATCATAATATTATGGGAGGAGTCATTTGGTGAGTTTTGACTGAAATTCAATCCCTAAAACTATGCAATACACCCACCACTCCATTTATAGAGCGAATTTCGTACGAACTTGAATTGTCCAATTTTATTATCCAATCAATACCGCATTGAGTCCAAAACTTGGTCAATATCTTAATATTGTGGGTGGAGTCATTTGCAGAGTTTTGTGCGAAATCGGATGGCTAAAACTACGAAATACACCAACCACTCCATTTAAGGAACGAACTTCGTACGAATTTGAATTGTCCAATTTCATTGGCCAATCGATACCGGATTGAGCCCAAAACTTGGTAAACATCGTAATATGGTGGGAGGGGTCATTTGGTGAGTTTTGAGTGAAATTCAATGTCTAAAACTATGCAATACACTAAACACTCCATTTGTGGAACGAACTTCGTACGAACTTGAATTGTCCAATTTCATTGGCCAATTGATATCGGATTGAACCCAAAATTTGGACGACATCATAATATGGTGGGAGGAGTCATTTTGTGAGTTTTTAGTGAAATTCAATGTCTAAAACTATGCAATACACCTACCACTCCATTCAAGGAACGAACTTCGTACGAACTTGAATTGTCCAATTTCATTGGCCAATCGATATCGGATTGAACCCAAACCTTGGTCAACATCATAATAAGGTGGGAGGAGTCATTTTGTGAGTTTTTAGTGAAATTCAATGGCTAAAACTATGCAATACACGAACCAATCCATTTACTGAACGAACTTGAATTGTTCAATTTCGTTATGCAATCGATACCAGATTGAGCTCAAAACTTGGTCAACTTCAAAAAATTTTGGGAGGAGTCATTTGGTGAGTTTTAAATGAAATTCAACTGCTAGAACTATGCAATACACCAACCACTCCATTTAAGTAACGAACTTCGTACGAACTTGAATCTTCCAATTTAATTGGCAAATCAATTTCGGATTGATCCCAAAACTTAGTCAACATCATAATATTATAGGAGAAGTCACTTGGTTAGTTTTGACTGAAATTCAATCCCTAAAACCATGCAATACACCAACCGCTCCATTTATAGAACGAATTTCGTACGAACTTGAATTGTCCAATTTTATTGGCCAATCCATACCGGATTGAGAACAACACTTGGTCAATATCTTAATGTTGTGGGAGGAGTCATTTGGAGAGTTTTGTGTGAAATCCAATTGCTAAAACTATGCAACACAGCAACCACTCCATTTAAGGAACGAATTTCGTACGAACTTGAATTGTCCAATTTCATTAGCCAATCTATATCGGATTGAGCCCAAAACTTGGTCAACATCATAATATGGTGGGAGGAGTCATTTGGTTTGTTTTTAGTGAAATCCAATGGCCAAAACTATGCAATGCACCAACCACTCCATTTATGGAACGAACTTCGTACGAACTTGAATAGTCCAATTTAATTGGCAAATCAATTTCGGATTGAACCCAAAACTTAGTCAACATCATAATATTATGGGAGGAGTCATTTGGTGAGTTTTGAGTTAAATCCATTGGCCAAAACTATGCAATACACTAACCACTCCATTTAAGGAACGAACTTCGTACGAACTTGAATTGTTCAATTTCATTGGCCAATCAATATTGCATTGAGCCCAAAACTTGGTCAACATCATAATATGGTGGGAGGAGTCATTTGGTGAGTTCTTAGAGAAATCCAATGTCTAAAAGAATGCAATACACCTTCCACTCCATTTAAGGAACGAACTTTGTACAAACTTCAATTGTCCAATTTCATTGGCCAATCTATATCGGATTGAGCCCAAAACTAGGTCAACAACATAATATAGTGGGAGGAGTAATTTGGTGAGTTTTTAGTGAAATTCAACTTCAAAAACTATTCAACACACCGACCACTCGATTTAAGGAACGAACTTCGTACGAACTTGAATTGTCCAATTTCATTGGCCAATCGATATCGGATTGAACCCAAAACTTGGTCAACATCATAATAAGGTGGGAGGTGTCATTTTGTGAGTTTTTAGTGAAATTCATTGTTTAAAACTATGCAATACACCTACCACTCCATTTAAGGAACGAACTTCGTACGAACTTGAATTGTCCAATTTCATTGGCCAATCGATATCGGATTGAACCCAAACCTTGGTCAACATCATAATAAGGTGGGAGGAGTCATTTTGTGAGTTTTTAGTGAAATTCAATGTCTAAAACTATGCAATACACCTACCACTCCATTCAAGGAATGAACTTCGTACGAACTTCAATTGTTCAATTTCATTGGCCAATCGATATCGGATTGAGTTCAAAACTAGGTCAACATCATAATATAACGTTGACCAAGTTTTGGGCTCAATCATATATCGATTGGACCAAAAAATTGGACAATTCTACTTTGTACGAAGTTCGTTCTGTAAATGGATTGGTTGGTGTATTGCATAGTTTTAACGAATGGATTTCACTTAAATCTCACCAAATGACTCCTCCCACTATGTTATGATGTTGACTAAGTTTTGGGCTCAATCCGATATCGATTGGACAATGAAATTGGACAATTCAAGTTCGTACGAAGTTCTTTCTTTAAATGGAGTGGTCTGTGTGTTGAATAGTTTTAGACATTGAATTTCACTAAAAACTGACTAAATGACTCCTCCCACCATATTATGTTGTTGACCTAGTTTTGGGCTCAATCCGATATTGATTGGCCAATGAAATTGGACAATTGAAGTTCATACGAAGTTCGTTCCTTAAATGGAGTGGCAGGTGTATTGCATAGTTTTAGACATTGGATTTCACTAAGAACTCACCAAATGACTCCTCCCACCATATTATGGTGTTGACCAAGTTTTGGGCTCAATCCGATATCGATTGGCCAATGAAATCGGACACTTCAAGTTTGTACGAAATTCGTTCCTTAAATGGAGTGGTTGGTGTGTTTCATAGTTTTGGCGATTGGATTTCCTGCAAAACTCACCAAATGACTCCTTCCACCATATTATGATGCTGACCATGTTTTGGGCTCAATCTAATATCGATTGGCCAATGAAATTGGACAAGTCAAGTTCATACGATGTTCGTTCCATGAATGGAGTGGTTGTTGTATTGCATAGTTTTAGAGATTGGATGTCTCTCAAAACTCACCAAATGTCTCCTCCCACCATATTATGATCTTGACCAAGTTTTGCGCTCAATCCGATATCGATTGGCCATTGAAATTGGACACTTGGAGTTCTAACGAAGTTCGTTCTGTAAATGGAGTGGTTTGTCTATTGCATCATTTTAGCAATTGGATTTCAGTCAAAACACACCAAATGAATCCTCCCACCATATTATGATGTAGACCAAGTTTTGGGCTCAATCCGACATCGATTGGCCAATCAAATCTGACACTTCAAGTTCGTATGAAGTTCGTTTCGTAAATGGAGTGGTTGGTGTATTGCATCGCTTTTGGCAATTGGAATTCACTCAAAACTCACCAAATGACTGCTTCCATCATATTATGATGTTGACCAAGTTTTGGGCTCAATCCGATGTCGACTGAACCAAGAAATTGGACAATTCAAGTTCGTATGAAGTTCATTCAGTAAACGGAGTTGTTGGTGTATTGCATAGTTTTAGCTACTGTATTTCACTAAAAACTCACCAAATGACTCCTCCCACCATATTATGATGTTGCCCAAGTTTTGGGCTCAATCCGATATCGATTATCAAATGAAATTGGACACTTGGAGTTCTAACGAAGTTCGTTCCGTAAATGGAGTGGTTGGTGCATTGCATCGTTTTAACGGTTGGATTTCACTCAAAAACTCACCAAATGACTCCTTCCACTATATTATTATATTGACCAAGTTTTGGGCCTAATCGGATATCGATTGAACCAAGAAATTGGACAATTCTACTTCGTACGAAGTTCATTCCGTAAATGGATTGGTTGGTGTATTGCATAGTTTTAAGCATTGGATTTCACTCAAATCTCACCCAATGACTCCTCAAACCATATTATGATGTTGACCGAGTTTTGGGCTCAATCCGATATCGATTGGGCTTTGCAATTGGACACTTCAAGTTCGTACGAAGTTCGTTCCGTAAAAGGAGTGGTTGGTGTATTGCGTAGTTTTGGCGATTGTTTTCACTCAAAACTCACCAAATGTCTCCTCCCACCGTATTATGTTGCTGACCATGTTTTGGGCTCAATCCGATATCGATTTAACCAAGAAATTGGACAACTCAAGTTCGTACAAAGTTCGTTCCGTGAATGGAGTGGTTGTTGTATTGCATAGTTTTAGAAGTTGGATTTCTCTCAAAAATCACCAAATGACTCCTCCCACCATATTACGATGTTGACCAAGTTTTGGGCTCAATCCGATATCGATTGGCAAATGAAATTGGACACTTAGAGTTCTAACGAAGTTCGTTCCGTAAATGGAGTGGTTGGTGTATTGCATAGTTTTGGTGATTGGATTTCTCTCAAAACTCACCAAATGACTCCTCCCACCATATTATGATGTTGACCAAGTTTTGCGCTCAATCCGATATCAATTGGCAAATGAAGTTGGACACTTGGAATTCTAACGAAGTTCGTTCCGTAAATGGAGTGGTTTGTCTATTTCATCGTTTTAGAGATTGGATTCCACGTAAAACTGACCAAATGACTCCTCCCACAAAATTTTAATGTTGACCAAGTTTTGGGCTCAATCCGATATTGATTGCCCAATGAAATTGGACACTTCAAGTTCGTACGAAGTTCATTCCATAAATGGAGTGGTTGGTGTATTGCATAGTTTTAGCAACTGGATTTCACTCAAAAATCACCAAATGACTGCTCCCATAATATGATGATGTTGACCAAGTTTTGGGCTCAATCCGATGTCGATTGAACCAAGAAATTGGACAATTCAAGTTTGTATGAAGTTCGTTCCATAAATGGAGTGGTTGGTGTATTGCATAGTTTTACCCACTGGATTTCATTCAAAACACACCAAATTACTCCTCACACCATATTATGCTGTTGACCAAGTTTCTGGCTGAATCCGATATCGATTGTCCATTGAAATTGGACACTTCGAGTTGTAACGAAGTTCGTTCTGTAAATGGAGTGGTTTGTCTATTGCGTCGTTTTAGCGATTTGATTTCTGTCAAAACTCACGAAATGACTCCTCCCACCATATTATGAGGTTGACCAAGTTTTGGGCTCAATCCGATATCTATTGGCCAATGAAATTGGACACTTCAAGTTCGTACGAAGTTCGTTCTGTAAATGGAGTGGTTGGTGAATTGCATCGTTTTAGCGATTGGGTTTCACTCAAAACTCACCAAGTGACTCCTCCCACCATATTATGATGTTGACCAAGTTTTGGGTTTAATCGGATATCGATTGAACTATGAAATTGGACAATTCTACTTTGTACGAAGTTCGTTCCGTAAATGGATTGGTTGGTGTATTGCATAGTTTAAACCATTGGATTTCACTCAAATCTCACCGAATGACTCCTCCCACCGTATTGTGATGTTGACCAAGTTTTTGGCTCAATCCGATATCGATTGGCCGATGAATTTGGACAGTTCAAGTTCATATGAAGTTCTTTCCGTAAATGGATTGGTATTGCGTAGTTTTGGTGATTGGATTTCACTCAAAACTCATCTCGCCATATTATGGTGTTGACCAAGTCTTGGCCTCAATCCGATATCAATTGGCAAATGAAATTGGACACTTGGAGTTCTACCAAAGTTCGTTCCGTAAATAGAGTGGTTTGTCTATTGCATCATTTTAGCGACTAGATTTCACTTAAAACTCACCAAATGACTCCTCCCACCATATTTTGGTGTTGACCAAGTTTTGGGTTCAATCCAATATCTATTGCCCATGAAATTGGACACTTCAAGTTCCTACGAAGTTCGTTCTGTAAATGGAGTTATTGGTGTATTGCATAGTTTTAGCAATTGGATTTCACTCAAAACTCACCAAATGACTGCTCCCATCATATTATGATGTGGTCCACGTTTTGGGCTCAATCCGACGTCGACTGGCCAATGAAATTAGACACTTCAAGTTCGTACGAAGTTCATTCCTTAAATGAGGTGGTTGGTGTATTGCATAATTTTAGCGATTGGATTTCACTCAAAACTATCCAAATGACTCCTCCCACCATATTATGAGGTTGACCAAGTTTTGGGCTCAATCGGATATTGATTGAACGAAGAAATTGGACAATTCTACTTTGTACGAAGTTCGTTCTGTAAATGGATTGGTTGGTGTATTGCATAGTTTTAACCATTGGATCTCACTCAAATGTCACCAAATGAATCCTCCCACCATATTATCATGTTGACCAAGTTTTGGGTTCAATCCGATATCGATTGGCCAATGAAATTGGACACTTCAAGTTCGTATGAAGTTCGTTCTGTAAATGGAGTGGTTGGTGTATTGCATAGTTTTAGCCATTGGATTTCACTCAAAACACACCAAATGACTCCTCCCACCACATTATGATGTTGACCACGTTTTGGGCTCAATCCGATATCAATTAAACCAAGAAATTGGACAATTCAAGTTCGTACAAAGTTCGTTCCGTAAATGGATTTGTTGGTGTATTGCATAGTTTTAGCCTTTGGATTTCATTCAAAACACACCAAATGACTCCTCGCACCATATTATGATGTTGACCAAGTTTTTGGCTCAATCCGATATCGATTGGGCAATGAAATTGGGACACTTGGAGTTCTAACGAAGTTCGTTCCGTAAATGATTTTTGTCTATTGGCATCGTTTTAGCGATGGGATTTCAGTCAAACTCACCTAAATGACTCCTCTCACCATATTATGATGCAGACCAAGTTTTGGTCTCAATCCGATATAGATTATCAAATGAAATTGGACACTTAGAGTTCTATCGAAGTTCGTTCCGTAAATGGAGTGGTTGGTGCATTGCATCGTTTTAACGGTTGGATTTCACTCAAAAACTCACCAAATGACTCCTTCCACTATATTATTATATTGACCAAGTTTTGGGCCTAATCGGATATCGATTGAACCAAGAAATTGGACAATTCTACTTCGTACGAAGTTCATTCCGTAAATGGATTGGTTGGTGTATTGCATAGTTTTAAGCATTGGATTTCACTCAAATCTCACCCAATGACTCCTCAAACCATATTATGATGTTGACCGAGTTTTGGGCTCAATCCGATATCGATTGGGCTTTGCAATTGGACACTTCAAGTTCGTACGAAGTTCGTTCCGTAAAAGGAGTGGTTGGTGTATTGCGTAGTTTTGGCGATTGTTTTCACTCAAAACTCACCAAATGTCTCCTCCCACCGTATTATGTTGCTGACCATGTTTTGGGCTCAATCCGATATCGATTTAACCAAGAAATTGGACAACTCAAGTTCGTACAAAGTTCGTTCCGTGAATGGAGTGGTTGTTGTATTGCATAGTTTTAGAAGTTGGATTTCTCTCAAAAATCACCAAATGACTCCTCCCACCATATTACGATGTTGACCAAGTTTTGGGCTCAATCCGATATCGATTGGCAAATGAAATTGGACACTTAGAGTTCTAACGAAGTTCGTTCCGTAAATGGAGTGGTTGGTGTATTGCATAGTTTTGGTGATTGGATTTCTCTCAAAACTCACCAAATGACTCCTCCCACCATATTATGATGTTGACCAAGTTTTGCGCTCAATCCGATATCAATTGGCAAATGAAGTTGGACACTTGGAATTCTAACGAAGTTCGTTCCGTAAATGGAGTGGTTTGTCTATTTCATCGTTTTAGAGATTGGATTCCACGTAAAACTGACCAAATGACTCCTCCCACAAAATTTTAATGTTGACCAAGTTTTGGGCTCAATCCGATATTGATTACCCAATGAAATTGGACACTTCAAGTTCGTACGAAGTTCATTCCATAAATGGAGTGGTTGGTGTATTGCATAGTTTTAGCAACTGGATTTCACTCAAAAATCACCAAATGACTGCTCCCATAATATGATGATGTTGACCAAGTTTTGGGCTCAATCCGATGTCGATTGAACCAAGAAATTGGACAATTCAAGTTTGTATGAAGTTCGTTCCATAAATGGAGTGGTTGGTGTATTGCATAGTTTTACCCACTGGATTTCATTCAAAACACACCAAATTACTCCTCACACCATATTATGCTGTTGACCAAGTTTCTGGCTGAATCCGATATCGATTGTCCATTGAAATTGGACACTTCGAGTTGTAACGAAGTTCGTTCTGTAAATGGAGTGGTTTGTCTATTGCGTCGTTTTAGCGATTGGATTTCTGTCAAAACTCACGAAATGACTCCTCCCACCATATTATGAGGTTGACCAAGTTTTGGGCTCAATCCGATATCTATTGGCCAATGAAATTGGACACTTCAAGTTCGTACGAAGTTCGTTCTGTAAATGGAGTGGTTGGTGAATTGCATCGTTTTAGCGATTGGGTTTCACTCAAAACTCACCAAGTGACTCCTCCCACCATATTATGATGTTGACCAAGTTTTGGGTTTAATCGGATATCGATTGAACTATGAAATTGGACAATTCTACTTTGTACGAAGTTCGTTCCGTAAATGGATTGGTTGGTGTATTGCATAGTTTAAACCATTGGATTTCACTCAAATCTCACCGAATGACTCCTCCCACCGTATTGTGATGTTGACCAAGTTTTTGGCTCAATCCGATATCGATTGGCCGATGAATTTGGACAGTTCAAGTTCATATGAAGTTCTTTCCGTAAATGGATTGGTATTGCGTAGTTTTGGTGATTGGATTTCACTCAAAACTCATCTCGCCATATTATGGTGTTGACCAAGTCTTGGCCTCAATCCGATATCAATTGGCAAATGAAATTGGACACTTGGAGTTCTACCAAAGTTCGTTCCGTAAATAGAGTGGTTTGTCTATTGCATCATTTTAGCGACTAGATTTCACTTAAAACTCACCAAATGACTCCTCCCACCATATTTTGGTGTTGACCAAGTTTTGGGTTCAATCCAATATCTATTGCCCATGAAATTGGACACTTCAAGTTCCTACGAAGTTCGTTCTGTAAATGGAGTTATTGGTGTATTGCATAGTTTTAGCAATTGGATTTCACTCAAAACTCACCAAATGACTGCTCCCATCATATTATGATGTGGTCCACGTTTTGGGCTCAATCCGACGTCGACTGGCCAATGAAATTAGACACTTCAAGTTCGTACGAAGTTCATTCCTTAAATGAGGTGGTTGGTGTATTGCATAATTTTAGCGATTGGATTTCACTCAAAACTATCCAAATGACTCCTCCCACCATATTATGAGGTTGACCAAGTTTTGGGCTCAATCGGATATTGATTGAACGAAGAAATTGGACAATTCTACTTTGTACGAAGTTCGTTCTGTAAATGGATTGGTTGGTGTATTGCATAGTTTTAACCATTGGATCTCACTCAAATGTCACCAAATGAATCCTCCCACCATATTATCATGTTGACCAAGTTTTGGGTTCAATCCGATATCGATTGGCCAATGAAATTGGACACTTCAAGTTCGTATGAAGTTCGTTCTGTAAATGGAGTGGTTGGTGTATTGCATAGTTTTAGCCATTGGATTTCACTCAAAACACACCAAATGACTCCTCCCACCACATTATGATGTTGACCACGTTTTGGGCTCAATCCGATATCAATTAAACCAAGAAATTGGACAATTCAAGTTCGTACAAAGTTCGTTCCGTAAATGGATTTGTTGGTGTATTGCATAGTTTTAGCCTTTGGATTTCATTCAAAACACACCAAATGACTCCTCGCACCATATTATGATGTTGACCAAGTTTTTGGCTCAATCCGATATCGATTGGCCAATGAAATTGGACACTTGGAGTTCTAACGAAGTTCGTTCCGTAAATGGATTTTTGTCTATTGCATCGTTTTAGCGATTGGATTTCAGTCAAAACTCACTAAATGACTCCTCTCACCATATTATGATGTTGAACAAGTTTTGGGCTCAATCCGATATCGATTGGCCATTGAAATTGGACACTTCAAGTTCGTACGAAGTTCGTTCCGTAAATGGAGTGATTGGTGTATTGCATCGTTTTAGCGTTTGGATTTCACTCAAAACTCACCAAATGACTCCTCCCACTATATTACGGTGTTGACCAAGTTTTGGGCTTAATTGGATATCGATTGAACCAAGAAATTGGACAATTCTACTTCGTACGAAGTTCGTTCCGTAAATGGATTGGTTGGTGTATTGCATAGTTTTGGCGATTGGATTTCACTCAAAACTCACTAAATGACTCCTCCCACCATATTATGATGTTGACCATGTTTTGGGCCCGATCCGATATCGATTGAACCAAGAAATTGGACAATTCAAGTTCGTACAAAGTTTGTTCCATGAATGGTGTGGTTGTTGTATTGCATAGTTTTAGATATTGGATTTCTCTCAAAACTCACCAAATGAGTCTTCCAACCATATTATGATGTTGACCAAGTTTTGGGCTCAATCCGATATCGATTGGCAAATGAAATTGGGCACTTGGAGTGCTAATGAAGTTTGTTCCGTAAATGGAGTGGTTTGTCTATTGCTTCGTTTTAGCGATTGGATTTCACGCAAAAGTCACCAAATGACTCCTCCCACCGTATTTTGATGTTGACCAAGTTTTGGGCTCAATCCGATATCGATTGGCCAATGAATTTGGACACTTGAAGTTCACACGAAGTTCTTTTCGTAAATGGATTGGTTGGTGTATTGCGTAGTTTTGCCGATTGGATTTCACTCAAAACTCACCAAATGACTCCTCCCACCATATTATGATGTTTACCAAGTTTTGGGCTCAATCCGATATCGATTGTCAAATGAAACTGGACACTTGGAGTTCTAACAAAGTTCATTCCTTAAATGCAGTGGTTTGTCTATTGCATCGTTTTAGCGACTGGATTTCACTCTAAACTCACCAAATGACTCCTCCCACCACATTATGATGTTGACCAAGTTTTGGGCTTAATCGGATATCGATTGAATCAATAAATTGGACAATTCTACTTCGTACGACGTGAGTTCCGTAAATAGATTGGTTCGTGTGTTGCATAGCTTAAACAATTGGATTTCACTCAAATCTCACCGAATGACTCCTCCCACCGTATTGTGATGTTGACCAAGTTTTGGGCTCAATCCGATATCGATTGGCCAATGAATTTGGACACTTCAAGTTTCTGCGAAGTTCGTTCCATAAATGAAGTGGTTGGTGTATTGCATAGTTTTAGCAATTGGATTTCAATCAAAACTAACCAAATGACTGCTCCCATCATATTATGATGTTGACCAAGTTTTGGGCTTAATCCGATATCGATTGGCGAATGAATTTGGACACTTCGAGTTCATACGAAGTTCTTTTCGTAAATGGATTGGTTGATGTATTGCGTAGTTTTGGCGACTGAATTTCACTCAAAACTCACCAAATGACTCCTCCCGCCATATTATGATGCAGACCAAGTTTTGGTCTCAATCCGATATAGATTATCAAATGAAATTGGACACTTAGAGTTCTAACGAAGTTCGTTCCGTAAATGGAGTGGTTGGTGCATTGCATCGTTTTAACGGTTGGATTTCACTCAAAAACTCACCAAATGACTCCTTCCACTATATTATTATATTGACCAAGTTTTGGGCCTAATCGGATATCGATTGAACCAAGAAATTGGACAATTCTACTTCGTACGAAGTTCATTCCGTAACTGGATTGGTTGGTGTATTGCATAGTTTTAACCATTGGATTTCACTCAAATATCAATAATGACTCCTCCCACCTTATTGTGATGTTGACCAAGTTTTGGGCTCAATCGATATCGATTGGCCAATGAAATTGGACACTTCAAGTTCATACGAAGTTCGTTTCGTAAATGGATTGGTTGGTGTATTGCATAGTTTTAACCATTGGATTTCACTCAAATCTCACCAAATGACTCCTCCCACCATATTATGATGTTGACCAAGTTTTGGGCTCAATCCGATATCGATTGGCCAATTAAATTGGACATTTCAAGTTCGTACGAAGTTCGTTCTGTAAAAGGTGTGGTTGGTATATTGCATAGTTTTGGCGATTGTATTTCACTCAAAACTCACCAAATTACTCCTCCCACCATATTATTTTGATGACCATGTTTTGGGCTCAATCCGATATCGATTGAACCAAGAAATTGGACAATTCAAGTTTGTACGAAGTTCGTTCCGTGAATGGAGTGGTTGTTGTATTACATGGTTTTAGAGATCGGATTTCTCTCAAAACACACCAAATCACTCCTCCCACAATATTACGGTGTTGACTAAGTTTTGGGCTCAAGCCGATATTGATTGGCAAATGAAATTGGACACTTGGAGTTCTAACGAAGTTCGTTCCGTATAGGGAGTGGTTTCTCTATTACATTGTTTTAGCGATTCGATTTCACGCAAAACTCACCGAATGATTCCTCCCACCATATTTTCTTGTTGACCAAGTTTTGGGCTCAATCCGATATCGATTGAACCAATAAATTGGACAATTCTAGTTCGCACGAAGTTCGTTCCGTAAATGGAGTGGTTGGTGTATTGCATAGTTTTTGCAATTGAATTTCACTCAAAACTCACCAAACGACTCCTCCCACCATATTATGATGTTGATCATGTTTTGGGCTCAATCCGATGTCGATTGAACCAAGAAATTGGACAATTCAAGTTCGTTTGAAGTTGATTCCGTAAACGGAGTGGTTGGTGTATTGCATAGTTTTAGCAATTGTATTTCACTCAAAACTCACCAAATGACACCTCCCACCATATTATGATGTTGACCAAGTTTTGGGCACAATCTGATATCGATTGGACAATGAAATTGGACACTTCAAGTTCGTACGAAGTTTATTCCTTAAATGGAGTGGTTGGTGTATTGCATAGTTTTATTGATGGGATTTCACTCAAAACTCTCCAAATGACTCCTCCCACCATATTATGATATTGACCAAGTTTTGGGTTCAAACCGATATCGATTGAACCAAGAAATTGGACAATTCATTTTCGTACGAAGATCATTCCTTAAATGGAATGGTTGGTGTATTGATAGTTTTAGAGATTGGATTTCATTCAAAACTCACCAAATGAGTCATCCCACCATATGATGATGTTGACCAAGTTTTGGGCTCAATCTGATATCGATTTGCCAATGAAATTGGACAATTCAAGTTCGTACGAAGTTCGTTCTGTAAATGGAGTGGTTAGTGTACTGCATAGTTTTAGCCATTGGATTTCATTCAAAACTCATCAAATGATTCCTCGCACCATATTATGCTGCTGACTCAGTTTTGGGCTCAATCCGATATCGATTGGCCAATGAAATTGGACACTTGGAGTTGTAACGAAGTTCGTTCTGTAAATGGAGTGGTTTGTCTATTGTATCGTTTTGGAGTTTGGATTTCACTTAAAACTCACCAAATGACTCCTCCCACCATATTATGATGTTAACCAAGTTTTGGGCTCAATCCGATATCGATTGGCCAATGAAATTGGACACTTCAAGTTCGTACGAAGTTCGTTCCGTAAATGGAGAGGTTGGTGTATTGCACAGTTTTAGCCATTGGATTTCACTCAAAACTCACCAAATGACTCCTCCCACCGTATTATAATGTTGACTAAGTTTTGCGCTCAATCCGATATCAATTGAACCAAGAAATTGGACAATTCAAGTTCGTACGAAGTTCGTTCCTTAAATGGAGTGGTTGGTGTATTGCCTTGTTTTATCGATTGGATTTCATTCAAAACTCACCAAATGACTCCTCCCATCGTATGATGATGTTGACCAAGTTTTGGGCTCAATCCGATATCGATTGGCAAATGAAATTGGACACTTGGAGGTCTAACGAAGTTAGTTCCGTAAATGGAGTGGTTTGTCTATTGCATCGTTTTAGCGATTGGATTTCACGAAGAACTCACCAATTGACCCTTCCCACCATATTTTGATGTTGACCAAGTTTTCGGCTCAATCCAATATCGATTCCCCAATGAAATTGCACACTTCAAGTTCGTACGAAGTTCTTTCCGTAAATGGAGTGGTTGATGTATTGCATAGTTGTAGCAATTGCATGTCACTCAAAACTCACCAAATGACTACTCCCATCATATTATGATGTTGACCAAGTTTTGGGCCTCAATCTGTTGTTGACTGAACCAAGAAATTGGATCATTCAAGTTCGTATGAAGTTCGTTCAATAAACAGAGTCGTTGGTGTATTGCATAGTTTTAGCTATTGTTTGCGCCTAATTTGGGACACCCAGCCCAAAAAACCCAAAAACAACAAAGACAAAACCGTAGGGCCCAAGCAGTCTGGAATCTACAAATAAACTTGGGCCTCGAAAGAAAAAAAGCAATCAGCCCATGGCTCCAGAAAAATCAAAAGGGCTTGGGCATGATTAAAAGATAAGGAGGAGCCCAAAAGGAAAGAGACCCACGTGAATCTTTTTCTCTAATTTAGGAAAGTCAACAATTTCAACTGGGTTGATGAAGAGTTGACAGAGGCAGGCAAAAAGAAGGGACATCTCTGAATCCCTGCCACCAGAAGATCAAAACCCTTTTTGTATATTCAGAGATATTTTTTCTACTCCAAAGAAAGGCACTGTTTTCAAGAGATAAGCAGACTGCATTTGGGAGATAGGCAGGAAACAGGAAGTTGTTCAAACTGAAGAAGCAAACTAACCATCACGATTGAGCTCTCACAAGGGGCAATTGGGGATTAAAGAAGGATTAACTTTTCTTTTAAAAAACAGAGAAGTGATTGACTTAAAGAAACTGACCATCGAGAGCTTATCTGCCAGAATTGATAAAACCCCTCTTTCTTTACATTTTAAAATTGAAAGATCTTTTGAGAAAATCTGTCGCCCATTCTTAAAAAATCAAAAACCCTACTCCAAAGCATTTCTTATAAATATAGGAGAGGGTGAACAGAGCATAGGACAAAATTCAACAATCAATCAAACAATCAAAAATCAACCAAAGGCAAAAAACTCAAAATGATCACTTGATCACTGAGAACCTTCAAAACAAACTGGAGCAACCAAAAGCTCATTTGAGCCACAAAAGAAGCCAGCTATAGATCATAACTTCCAAGTTCAGACTCAGAGAAATAAGTCATTCAAAACGAGACTTCTCTCGTTACAAATTTGATTCAGCAAAAGCCAAGACAAGCAGAGTTTGAGTTTTCACAAATATGAAAACCTCAACAAATTTTACAGTGCAGTTCCAGCTCATTAAGTCCTCAAGTCCAGCCACTTCTGCCTTTTCATACTGAAGAAGCCGCAGTTCTGCCCGCCCAAAAGCCTCCCAAGGCTTGAAGTAGATTAATGCTCTACCAAAATTGAACTTTGGTATCGATTTACAGCTGAAGCTAAGCAGTTGAAGTTGTTAAACAGCTCAATCCAGCACAGACATACTCAGTCCAGCCTGGATTAGAAGTTTCTACCCAGGTAGAAATGGGATTCTAGCCATCTTTTTATCTTTTTAGAGTTGATTTTTTCCTTCTTAATTTTGTAAAAGGCAGTTCTGCCTAAAACAGTCAACTTTATTATCATCTATTCTGGCCAAAACTACAATTTTATACTGTGATAAATTATGAAGTCCTCACCAGCCTGGGGCAGAAAAAGAACGTACTTAGGAGATATTCCTCACCCAAAATTCATAATCACTTGTTTAGAAATCAGTAACTTGGGGCGCAAGTTATCTATTTCAAAGAAGTCTGCTATGATTTTTTATTGCTAGCAGTGGCACGCTCGCACACCAAAGAAAGTTGGCCTGTTGACCAGTCAATGGTTTTCAAGGCAATGGGGAACTTTGCCCTTCCATCACAGGAGTAAACATAAAACGAGTGAACAGCTATTTTATTTCACTCAAAACTCACAAAATCATTCATCCCACCATATTATGATGTTGCCCAAGTTTTGGGCTCAATCCGATATCTACTGGCTAATGAAATTGGACACTTCAAGTTCGTACGGAGTTCGTTCCGTAAATGGAGTGGTTGGTGTCTTGCACAGTTTTAGCCATTGGATTTCACTCAAAACTCACCAAATGACTCCTCCCACCATATTATGATGTTGACTAAGTTTTGGGCTCAATCCGATATCGATTGAACCAAGAAATTGGACACTTGGAGTTCTAACGAAGTTCGTTCTGTAAATGGAGCGGTTTGTCGATTGCATCGTTTAAGCCATTGGATTTCACTCAAAACTGACCAAATGACTCCTCCCACTATATTATGATGTTGACCAAGTTTTGGGCTGAATCCGATATCGATTGAACCAAGAAATTGGACAATTCTACTTCGTACGAAGTTCGTTCCGTAAATGGATTGGTTGGTGTATTGCACAGTTGTAACCATTGGATTTCACTCAAATCTCACCAAATGACTCGTCCCACCATATTATGATGTTGACCAAGTTTTGGGCTTAATCCGATGTCGATTGGCCAATAAAATTGGATACTTCAAGTTCGTACGAAGTTCGTTCCTTAAATGGACTGGTTGGTGTATTGCAGGTTTTAGCGATTGAATTTCACTCAACACACACCAAATGAATCCTCCCACCATATTATGATGTTGACCAAGTTTTGGGCTCATTCCGATATCGATTGAACAATGAAATTGGACACGTCAAGTTCGTACAAGGTTCGTTCCGTAAATGGACTGGTTGGTGTATTGCCTAGTTTTAGCCATTGGATTTCACTCAAAACTCACCAAATTACTCCTCCCACCATATTATGTTGTTGACTAGGTTTTGGGCTCATTCCAATATCGATTGAACCAAGATATCGGACAATTCAAGTTCGTACGAAGTTCGTTCATCAAATGGAGTTGTTGGTGTACTGCATAGTTTTTGCTATAGGATTTCACTCAAAACCCACCAAATGACTCCTCCCACCATATGATAATGTTCACCAAGTTTTGGGCTCAATCCGATATCGATTGGTCAATGAAATTGGACACTTCAATTTCGTACGAAGTTCGTTCTATAAATGGAGTGGTTGGTGTATTGCATAGTTTTAGCAATTGGATTTCACTCAAAACTCACTAAATGACTCCTCCCTCCATATCATGATGTTGACCAAGTGTTGAGCTCAATCTGATGTCGATTGAACCAAGAAATTGGACAATTCAAGTTCGTATGAAGTTCGTTCCGAAAATGGAGTGGTTGGTGTATTGCATAGTTTTAGGAATTGTATTTCACTCAAAACTCACGAAATGACACCTCCCACCATATTATGATGTTGACCAAGTTTTGGGCTCAATCCGATATCGATTGAACCAAGAAATTGGACAATTCAAGTTCGTACGAAGTTCTTTCCTTAAATGGAGTGGTTGGTGTATTGCATAGTTTTAGCCATTAGATTTCACTCAAAACTCACCCAATGACTCCTCCCGCCACATTATGATGCTGACAAAGTTTTGAGCTCAATCCAATATCTATTGAACCAAGAAATTGGACAATTCAAGTTCGTACGAAGTTCTTTCCGTAAATGGAGTGGTTGGTGTATTGCATGGTTTTAGCCATTGGATTTCATTCAAAACTCACCAAATGTCTCCTCCCACCATATTATGATGTTAACCAAGTTTTGGGCTCAATCCTATACCGATTGGCCAATGAAATTGGACAATTCAAGTTCGTTCGAAGTTCGTTCCGTAAATAGAATGGTTGGTGTATTGCATAGTTTTAGCGATAGGATTTCACCCAAAACTCACCAAATGACTCCTCCTACCATATTTTGATGTTGACCAAGTTTTGGGCTCCATCCAAGCTCGATTGAACCAAGAAATTGGACAATTCAAGTTCGTACGAAGTTCATTCCTTAAACAGAGTGGTTGGTGTATTGCATGGTTTTAGCAATTGGATTTCACTCAAAACTCATCAAATGACTCCTCCCACCATATTATGATGTTGACCAAGTTTTGGGCTCAATCCGATATCGATTGCCCAATGAAATTGGACAATTCAAGTTCGTTCCATAAATGGAGTAGTTGGTGTATTGCTTAGTTTTAGCGATCGGATTGAGCCCAAAACTCACAAAATGACTCCTCCGACCATATTATGATGTTGACCAAGTTTTGGCCTCAATCCGATATCGATTGGCTAATGAAATTGGACACCTGAAGTTCGTACGAAGTTCATTCCGTAAATGGAGTGGTTGGGGTGTTGCATAGTTTTAGCAATTGGATTTCACTCAAAACTCACTAAATGACTCATGGCACCATATTATGTTGTTGACCAAGTTTTGGGCTTAATCCGATATTGATTGGCCAATGAAATTGGAGACTTAAAGTTCGTATGAAATTCGTTCCATAAATGTAGTGGTTGGTTTATTGCATGTTTTAGGGATTGGATTTCACTCAAAACTCACCAAATGACTCCTCCCACCATATTATGATGTGACCAAGTTTTTGGCTCAATCCAATATCAATTGAACCAAGATATTGGACAATTCAAGTTCATACGAAGTTTGTTCCGTAAATGGAGTGGTTGGTATATTGCATAGTTTTAGCGATTGGATTTCACTCAAAAGTCACTAAATGTCTCGACCCACCATATTATGATGTTGACCAAGTTTTGGGCTCAATCTGATATCGATTGGCCAATGAAATTGGATAATTCAAGTTCATACGAAGTTTGTTCCGTAAATGGAGTGGTTGGTATATTGCATAGTTTTAGCGATTGGATTTCACTCAAAAGTCACTAAATGTCTCGACCCACCATATTATGATGTTGACCAAGTTTTGGGCTCAATCTGATATCGATTGGCCAATGAAATTGGACAATTCAAGTTTGTACGAAGTTCGTTCTGTAAATGGAGTGGTTGGGGTAGTGCATAGTTTTAGCTATTGGATTTCACTCAAAACTCACCAAATGACTCATGCCAACATATTATGATGTTGACTAAGTTTTAGGCTCATTCCGATATCGATTGGCCAATGAAATTGGACACTTAAAGTTCGTATGAAATTCATTCCGTAAATGTAGTGGTTGGTGTATTGCATGGTGATGCTTGCTCTCTTTGGATGTGTTTATCCTAGGGAGAGGAAGAATATGGAAGAACACGGATTGAGATTGAAGCTTCCAGCAATGAGTAGTGATGTTGCTTACTCTGGATGTGTTGAAGATGACTTGCTGATGTTGAAATGAGATTATATGAGCTTGGCATGAGAGCTTGGACTGTGGGAGCTAAAGACCCACAAGTTTAGCAGATGAGAACGCTTGTGCCTGAGTTGGCGTTTGATATGCTTGAGTTTGGGTGTTAAGAATTTATTGTTGGTTTAATCGTTTGGCTGTGATGGTTGTTGGGATGCCTATAGCAGTCAAATGAATGGGGTTTCAAAGAGCATGGCTGAGGAAAGAAAAGCTTAAGACTTTGAAGGGTATGGTGTTTGAAACAGTGATTCTAGAGAAATTTAAGAGTTCTAGCAGTGGGAGGATAAAACGAATAGTTTGAGGCTTGAAAGCTTTGGTGTTTATAGCTTGGAATGGTATGAGAAGGAAGGAAAAGCTTAGAGTTATGGTTTGTGAGGCTTTATAGGGAAAATGGAGGATTTCAAGGATTGGAAAATAGACGAAATGTTTGTGATAGCTGAGGAATGGCTTGGATGGCCGCTGGAATGCTTGCAGTAGCTGAATGGAGGAAGGAAAGTGGTATCACTACTACGTTTTACTATTTGCCCAACGAACACGAATTCGTCGCACAAAATGTACTACAGCGACGGAAAAACATATTCATAGCGCAAAATATTGAAAATTGGTGTGACCAAATTTTTCGAAGCGCAAAATGTCTTAGCACGACAAAAATTCTACTTCGTCGCGCAAAGTGAGGAAAAAACAAAACTCGGGTTTTTTTTGGCACCAAACACTTGCGCGTCGAGAAGAATCGTCTCGTAAGAGAACCTAGCGCGACGATTGGACACTTCGTCGCGTAAAGGTGGACACAAAATAGTGGGTCCTGTTATTTGGCTGCAAAAACTTGTGCGACGACAGTTTTTGTCGCAAAGGACACCTTAGCGCAACGACATTATTTATCGTCGCGTAAGAAAACGAGGGATATTTTTTTTTGCACCAAAATACTTGCGGGGGGATTTTTTTTTTTAGCGACAGAAATAGTTTTCGTCGCGTAAAGTTTGATGTCGGTACATTCTTGCGCGACGAAAGATAGATTTTGCGCTACGGAAAGTTGTTTTTGCGCGACGAAAGTTGTGCGACAAACCATGTCATGCGTCACGCAAAAGTTTGATGTCGACATGTTCTTGCGTGACAAAAAAGTCGTTTTGTGCAACGGAAAAATAGTTTTTCGCAACAACAGTTTGCGAAATCAAGGGTTCGTCGCGCAAAGTCCTTCTTCTTCATATTAGAATTCTGCCATTGCAGAGGCAGAATGCAAAAAAATTAGCATTCTGCCTCTCTCTCAACCTCTCTGCCGCTGCCTCTGCTGGAAATTCAGTATGTTCATTGGGTAAGTATTTTTTGTCGTTAGTTTAAAAGTATTAATGTAAATTCGTACTAACGCTATTAATTTTGTTCTCGTTAGGGATATTTGTAATTAGCGATTTGTGGAGAACGATTGAGAAGGTATTTTATTTGTTTTATATATTAAAAATGTTAAAGTTAGTTTGTTATGTATAAATTTTTTTTGTGAAGTTATATTTATATTATGTTGTTAAATTGTGCATGACGTAACACAATGTGTTGTGATGTACGAAGTTAATTGAAATTAACTTCGTACTTTTATTTTTATGTTTAGTAACACTTAATTTCCCGTTCGAAATTAGTTGGATTTCGTGCATGGATGCATAAAGCATGACTGCGATCCAATTAATTCTTGAATTGTCCCATTATTTAGACAGTTTGGTAATGCGTAGTGTTGTCACGTAATCTACGGCTACAGGATTAGGTTTCGATTATGGAGATTTCGGTGTCATCTCGGTACGTTCTTCGGGTGGTACGTAGGTATTTATACCTATGCCCACCTCAAGAACTGTATCGAGATGCTGCCGAAATTCATCCACGTTGAAATCTAATCTCATGTAGCCATAGGTTATGTGACAGGACTATGCATTCCCGAATGGGATAGGACCCTTACCGGAGGCATAAGGTGACATTATAACTTCGTATGAAGTTGTTGTGATTGTTGTGTTGTGATTGTGGTTTCAGGAATTATGAGCAGAAGGTGGATACATAACCCAAATAGATTCGCAGACGAATACTTGGATGGAATCGAGGATTTTATTGAGTTTGCACGTAGACACAACCTGGGTGCAACTAGAATCTGTTGTCCTTATAGGAGGTGTAACAACACATTGTGGGAGACAATTGAAAATGTTGGATTTCATTTAGTAAGGAATGGAATGATTGAGACATATAGCATTTGAAACCTTCACGGGAACAATTAGACCATGCTTCGTCTTCAAATGCCACAAGAGTGGACAATGTTGAACCTATTATGGATCCTAATGATCAAGTCATGGATATTATACAGGATATTTTTCCATTTGCATCGACCAACATCAATCACGAAGGGAAAGATGACGTGTCTACACCAATAGATAGTGCGGAGTTTGAACAATATGAAAAACTGTTAAAAAATGTCAACCAAAAGTTATACCCGGGGTGTGAGAGCTTTTCCGTTCTCATGGCCATTGTGGAGCTAATGCACGGAAAAATAAAGTATCGTATGTCAAACCTGTGTTTCGATTACTTTTTGGGGGTTTTCAAGAGAATGCTTCCGACAGACAATTGCTTGTCGAAAGACCATAAACACGCGCAGAAGGTGTTGAATGGTCTTGGATTGGGTTATGAAAAAATTCACGCTTGCAAAAACAATTGCATGTTATTCTACAAGGAGCATGAAACGTTGGATACATGCCCTATATGCAATGAGTCGAGGTTCAAAATGACATCTCAGAATAGAACGACTAAGATCCCACAAAAAGTCATGCGTTATCTGCCCCTGAAACCTAGGTTGCGGCGATTGTATATGTCGACGCATACTGCCACAGACATGAGATGGCATAAGGAAAAACGGGTAGACGATTATGTAATGCGGCATACTGTAGATGGGGAGGCATGGAAAGAGTTCGATTGAACGTTCCCTGAGTTTGCTGCTGATCCCCGAAATGTTAGATCGGGACTTGCCACTGACGGATTCAATCCGTATGGGGTTCTAAACCAACACCATAGCACTTGGTCGATTTTCGTATTCCCATATAATTTGCCGCATTGGAAATGCATGAAAAAAGAATACATGATGATGACTGTTTTGATAACTGAGGATCCTGGCAGGGGAATCGATGTTTACTTAAGGCTGCTAGTTGATGAGCTGAAGGATTTATGGACAAACGGTTTTCGCACGTATGATAAATCAACTGGGAAGGTGTTCACTTTGCGGGCAGCAGTCATGTGGACTGTGAATGATTTTTCAGCATATACAATGGTTTCTGAGTGGAGCACAAAGGGTTATATGGCATGTCCTGTATGCAAGGAAGATGTAACTTCTGGTTGGCACGCTGAAAACGTTTGTTACCTTGGTCATCGGAGATGGTTTCCATGGGACCACGAGTGGTGGGAAAAAGATAAAGAGTTCGACGGGAACACAGAGCGTCGCCTCAGACCTAGAGAATGGTCTGGTGATGAGATCTTGGAACAGCTTAACCGTTTGGATATTGATCCGTTCGGGAAAACAGTTAGTTGGACCAGACCTTCTACACATATGAACTGGACGCACAAGCCTATATTTTTTGAGCTCCCATATTGGTCGAAACTCAAATTGAGGCACAATCTAGATGTGATGCATGTTGAGAAAAATGTATTCGACACATTAGTGGGCACGATTCTAGATATCGAGGGTAAGACAAAGGACACGATCAAAGCTCATCTTGATTTGGAAAGAATGGGCATACGAAAGGGTTTATAGATGAATAGGGACAGTGATAAAGCTAGAAGGGATCTTGCATTCTTTTCTATGAAACCGAATGACAAAAAAGAGTTTCTAAAGTTTGTATTGTCTGTAAAGTTTCCCGATGGGTATGCTTCTAATATTGCACGTTGCGTGAATGTTGACAGGGGTAAATTTACTGGACTTAAGAGCCATGACTGCCATGTGTTTATGCAACGCCTACTTCCTGTGGGTATTCGACATCTATTGCCAGAAGATGTAGTGAAGCCAATCATGTTGTTGTCCATATTTTTTTCCCAACTGACGGCAAAAACATTGCGAAAGATAGACATGTTTCAGTTGCGCCATGACATTGTCCAAGTCCTATGCAACTTTGAGATGATATTTCCTCCAGCTTTCTTCACAAGTATGATGCACGTGATGGTTCACTTGCCAAAAGAGGCATTGCTCGCTGGTCCTGTCAACTATCGCTGGATGTATCCAATAGAAAGGTATATAATCCTTATCATTTGTGTATGCATCATTATCACAGGCTTGCTAATTTGTATCATATTGTTTTATTTTGACAGGCTTCTCGGAGAGCTGAAAAAAAGTGTACGCAACAGGGCGAAGCCCGAAGGATCAATTATAGAGGCTTGGGTTCAATATGAGTCGCTTACTTTTTGTGGAATGTATTTAAAAGATGTGGAGATGGCTTTCAATCGTCCAAAGCACAATAATGATGGAGGTATGAGAAAGGAAAAACATTCTGTTTTTGCCCAAAACGCACGACCCTTTGGAGATCCTGGATGAGAAGAGTCGTTTTCTAGAAATGACATGGAGGTAGCACATTGGTTCGTACTGAACAATTGTGATGAGATAATGGCATACTTAGATGAGCATGAAGAGATGATGAAGCAAGAACATCCATCACATTTGGTTGCCCAAAAACACCGTGAATTGTTTCCATAATGGTTTTTGAATTATGTAAGTTATAAGTGTTTTGTATTTGACAAATATAAATTGTAGTAATTAATTTTGTCAGACTAACATGTGAATGGTTTTGTATAATATTAGGTGAATAAGTTGAAATCATCGAATTCCCCCACTTACAGTGATGAGTTATATAACTTGGCATTTGGCCCGATTCGCGCTGAATTGTTCTTGGGTTGTAATATTAATGGCGTCAAATTTTTAGGGGCTGCACGAGATGACAAGTTGTGTACGTAAAATAGCGGTGTCCATGTCCCAGGTGGAGGCGAAAGTACGAACATTGATTTCTATGGCAAACTCATAACTGTCGTTCAATTGCTTTACAAAGATCGATACCAAGTGATCATGTTTAAGTGTCGATGGTTTGATAGCAACCCAAATAGGCCGGGAAGTGTTAAAATAGATCATGGCTTACTATCTGTGAACATTAACAGAACTTGGTATGATGACGACCCTTACATTTTGGCAAACATGGCAACACAAATTGTGTATCTAGATGACCCTAAAGCCGGGAGCGGTTGGAAAGTTGTTCAGAAGATGGATCATAGGAACGTGTATGCTATACCAGAACTAGACCCAATTGACAACAACATCGACAATGTGCTTGACCAACGTTTAGAATCTTCAATGGAAAATGATGCGGAAACACTTCGAGATACAAATGTTATACAAGAACTGTTTCAAATACAAGGAGTGTCTTCAATCGAAATACCGATTCAGTCAATTACAATTGACCTCGGTGATCTTTCGCGATACAATGTTGCAGTGGGCCCAAGCAACGACGATGACGTAGTTATAGAGGAGGAGGAGGAGGATTGGGAGACCGAAAGTGATGATAGCGACGATAACGAAAGTTATTATAGTTCAGATGATGAATAATGAATTTTTTTGTAATTTTATTATGCTAGTGTACAGATTTTGTGTAATACAAATGTTTGAATATATGTATTTTTTATATCCAAACCTTATATATGTGGAGAAATGAAACACTATTAAAATAAATTTAGTTATAAAACATTGGTAAATCAATGTATCCAAACCCTTTTAATAATAATTTTTAAATTTATTTTGACAAAACACTTTTAAAAAATGAAAATGATAAACAATCTAACCTAAGGGGGTTGTATCCAATTCTAACTTTTATTGACTTTTCATGAGTTTATGAAAGTTTATCACTTCACTTTATAAAAGAAAAAGAACAAGCGAGTTAGGTCAACGCAACAACAACCGCGTGAGACATTATTAAATAAATTGACATATACAAGAAAATGAAAAATGAAAAAAAAAATTTGTTATAAAACATTGATAAATAAATATATCCAAACCCTTTTGATACAAAGTTTGAAAATTATTGACCCAAAACATTTTTTAAAAATGAAAATGATACACAATTTGACCTAAATATGTAAATGGCGCCAAATCCTTGCGCGACAAATCATTCCTCGTCGCGCATAGTTTATGCGATGCATAATCCACTCGTCGCATAAAGTTACAACATTTGCGCGACAACCTAACATCCGTCGCGTGATGAAATTTTGCGCGACGACAGGATACCTCTCGTCGCGCGAATATATATTATTTTACTGTTATAATATAATATATACATACATATATATTTGAAATTGACGATCGAATTTTTTCATTGTATTCATATAGGGTCAAGGAGTGTAGCTGTAAAAAATCATCAAAATCGGAGTTAAAATAACCGTTAAATCATGACTTTTCATTTATAACCGTCAAAAAGTTTTGTCCCTTTACTTGATCTCTGAATATTTTTTTTTTCTTTCAATTTTTGGGGTCTATGATCTCGAAGTATAAACAACCAAGTTTGACAGCTGGATTACTGAAACTAGTTTCGTAGAATGCATATGCCATCAAAACCATATATTCACCAACAATGAAGAGTTTATTTATACTTTCGTTAAATATAACATAAGATTATGTAGTATCCCCTAGTGTAAACGTCTTAAATTGAAGATCAAATTCAGTCATTATATTCATATAGGGTCAAGAAATGTAGCTATAAAAAATCATCAAAATCGGAGTTAAAATAACCGTTAAATCATGACTTTTCATTTAGAACCGTCAAAAAGTTTTGTCCCGTTACTTGATCTCTTAATGTTTGTTTTTTCCGATTTTCGGCGTATACGATCTCGAAGTATAAAAAAAAAAGTTTGCCGATTGGATCATTGAAACTAGTTTCGGGTTTAGGTTTAGGGTTTAGGGTTTAGGGTTTGCGCGACGAATAACGTGTCTCCGTCTCGCAAAGTGTGCAGAAAACAAGCTTGTGCGACAAAAATATTGCTTCGTCGGCGCGCAATCTCAGTTAGACCTTTCCCTTTCTCTCCCCCTTGAACACTTGGTCCAAATTTTTGGCGAATCAAAATCTTGGGCGACGAAAAGGGTACTTGTCAGTCGCGAAAAGTGTACATAAAATAGGCTTGCGCGACGAAGGGGTACGTTTTCGTCGCGCAGTCTCATTCAGACCTTTCACTCTTCCCCCTGAACACTTGACCCAAATTTTGGCAATCACAAGCTTGCGCGAAGAAAGGGGTACTTCTTCGTCGCGCAATATCGGCAGACCTTTCACCTTCTCTCTTTCCCCTATAAACCCTAAATCCCAAATTTTGGCGGAATCACAACCCTGCGCGACGGATAGCGTTATCTGCGTCGCGCAAAGTGAACAGCAGACAACGTTGCGTGACGCTGTTGCGTCTTCGTTGCGCAAGGTTTTCACTTTCTCTCTCTCCCGCTAAACCCTAAATCCCAAAATTTTGGCGGAATGACAACGTTGCGCGACGAAAGATTTGACTATGCGTCGGGCAAAATCGCACAACCCTAAACCCTAATTCCAAATTTTGGCGGACTCACAACATTGCGCGAAGGAAATTAAATCTCTTTCGTCGCGCAAGATTCATTTAAAATATTTTGCGCGACGCTTTTAGTTATTCGTTGCGCAAAATCGAATAATTTCAGAAACGACGCGAGCGCCTCCTTCTTCCCCAGTTTCTGATTTTTTACCCTAACTCTCTCTCTCTCTCCGCCGTCACCTCAGCCCCTTACTCTGCTGGAATTTAGACCGGGCCGCCACAACCTTTGAACCCCCGAGCTTCCCCGCCGTCACAGTCGAGCCTACCGCCGGAATTTGCTCAGTTTTCACCGAATCTTCGCCGGCCTCGTTCTCACTCCTCTGGCCACCAAATCCGGCACTTGAGGTATGGTTTTTGGACTATTTTTGATGCTTTAGCTGATGGTTGGATAGGATCTCATTAATTGTCTCAATAGGGCAATCGATTTTACACCCTAAGTTTCGGCCGATTTTTGAATTTAAATTCCGGCCACTTCCGGCCATTTTTTGGGGTATGTCCGAGAACAATAGTGGCTCCAATTAATGTTTTCAACCTAGGGTAGGAACCTTGGCGCATAGTTTTTAGAATTTTCCGACGATTGTTATCGCTTTGGACACCCACGCGCTGCCGGCTCTTGTGGTGGCGCATGGGATACTGTAGCACTCGTGCATTGGGCCCCAGTGCAATCCCCTAGTTGTCACGAGCGCGTAGGTGTGTTCGGATTGGAATTTGGTTACCGTTTGAGTCTCGAACGGATTTTGCCTATTGTGCGATTTCAGGATTTGATATGTTCGGACCATTGGATCGAACTCAAATTCACGTATGTTGTACCTTGTATTTCTAGGATCGTGTAGAATTCGACGGATCGTGGATCGGAGCCCCGGATACTCTGAACTCGCAAACCTTAGGTCAAGAATCTTAATAAAATTTTATATGCTTACAAATATTCGTATATTTTATTAATTTGTATGTGTATTAATGAAATTGTGCAGATGTCAGACCTGATTAGGCGTCGTAGGGCAGTGACGACTACACAGAGTTCAAAGCCCCAGGCTTAGTCGACATCTGCTGCCACTGCGCCAGCACTGATGGACCACTTGACAATTGGTCTCGTGGGGTCCCAGGCGACTGCTTCATCGGCTTCATCAGTGGCACAGCCTGTTAGCGCCAGGCGGCATCATCGGTCCGCCAGCACCACCGACACCACATCGACTGATGCGTCGGGGTCACAGCCAGGTATAGATTTCCTTCAACTCCAGTTCTCTTTTTTTTTTCTTTTTTTTTTTGTTTTTGTGTGTGTATAATAACATTAATGTCATCTTTCTTTGCAGCCAAGAAGAATACCCGAGGGCCGTGTCGGCAGTTGAAGACGGCGAAGGTCACCCGAGTGACCAACAGTCGTATCAACATCAGATACGACGAGCGACATCGGGCTGCACCGACGGCGGAGTTGCATAGCTCCTTGGCTCACGACATTGGTCATGTTGTTCGGACCCATTGCCCGATGCAATGGAAGTCTTGGAATGTCATGCCTGACGAGATCAAGACGGAGGTTCGCGGCCAGTTGTCGGTATGTAGGCCTTTTAATTCTTTTTCTTTCAAACTTTATATTTCTATTATTTAATGTATGTAATTAATTTATTGCAGACGAACTACAACTTGGAGGACCTCGACGACGAGTCGTTGGCGTACGTCAACAGACTCCTCTCTGAGAGGTACAAACAGTGAAAGAGCGACTTGCACCACTATTTTGAGGCGTTTGATGATCCGCAAGTCGCTCTTCAGGAGGGTTGCCCGAAGGAGCTTGAGGGGCGAGAGGATAGTTGGGTGTGGCTCTGCACTCATTTTCAGGCGCCCGCTTTTGTGATAATTTGTAATATGAATTTCAAATTTATTATGTATTTCTTACTAATGTTTATTTAATTTTTTATATTTCATTTCAATTTCATCTAACACGTTTTATGTTTTGTATAACAGAATAAAGCCAAAGTCAATAAGGGCAATAGGAAGAAGAAGACTCTTCTCCATCATTCAGGTTCCAAGCCCTTCTTCTATAGGATGGATGCACGGCGGTAGGTAATAATAAAATAATTTTTATTTAATTTTTAATATGTCATTATTCTTAATTTAATTTTTTCGTACTAATATTTTTTTTCTCTTGTTCAATTTAGGGGGGGTCCAAATTCCCAGAGATCGACGTCTTTGGTGACGTTTATGTTCGACCTGGGAATGAGTTGGCCTAGTCCCTTCATGTAAGTATATTTAATTTTAATTCTTATGTTACGCATTCAAGTTTAAAGGTTATTATAAGAATGTTTTAATTTATATTTTATGTTATGCTAAACAGACGACGATGGTGGAGAGGAGCCAGTTGGTTCTTCAGGAGTCCGCCTTTCAACTTCCTCCCGATACTCTGATCGAGTCTGTGGATCCTCCACAAAATGCTAGGTTTCAGATCTTGACAGAGACGTTGGATCAGACTCTCAGGAGGAGGCCGGGGACATATTGTCGAGGGATGGGGAATGCCAGGCGGAGGAAACCCAGACCCCATTCATCAGCGTAGTCAAACAGTCAGGTGACTGCTTTGACAGCACAGGTGGCCACTCTTCAGAGTCAGATGTCGGGTCATTCTGCAGTCCCTCGCACAGTCCGGCATTCCAATACCGCATTTTGATGCTCCGACCTCTGAGGCCGTCCACTACGAGCATCCCCACCAGATAACGGCCCATGTAGACCCCCAGACCTCTGAGCCGCATGTGCCAGACGACAATGTAGATTTTGGAACATTATTTGATTAGTTTTTTATTTTCATAATTATTTTTTAAATATTTCTCTTGTAGTATACATTTATTTTATTTTATATAATAAATGTATTCTTTACAATTCTTTTTTTTTTTTGCAATTTCATTTTATTACCCCAAAAAAAAAATTATTTTTTTACAAAAGAAAAAAAAATGTAATATTAAATTTAAATAATATATATTAATTTTGCTCGACGAAACCTTTCTCGTCGCGCAAATTCACATTTTACAAAATAAAAAAAGGTAAAATTTTTTTTAAATACATATAATATATTCTTGCGCGACGAAGTCTTTCGTCGCGCGAAAAGGATATGCGCGACAACGGCAATTTCGTCACGCAATATCTTTCGTCGCGCAAACGTTGGAGACACGAATTGGGCGACGAAGAACTCTTCGTGCCTCAAATGTCTACGACACGAATCGCGCGACGAATATTATCCGTCGCGCATTGTTGTCGCGACGAACCTTCTTTCGTTGCGCAAATATTTGTGCGACGAACAGTTGTGCTGTCCCTGAACTTTTTGTGCAACGAAGGATAACCGTCGCACAGTTTTGTGCTACGAATGAAAAAATTGGTCGCGCAAAGTCTTTATTCACGCTCTTTGCGCGACGGATTGTGCGCGACGAATTTTCTATCGCGCTTGAATTTGTGCGACTAAAAGTAACATTGCGCGACAAAATTATCTTCGTCGCGCAAATTGTAAAATGTAGTAGTGTATGGTGATTGCTAAAGGGGGTTGATGGCTACTGAGATGCTTGCAGCAACCGAGTGAGGGAGTGTTGGCTGAAGAAAAATTGGTGCCCTTTGCTTGAGCCATGAATGTCAATTTATAGAGGATGAGGGTTTTCCTTTATTTCCAATAGGTAAAGGGAGGTGCTGGAACCAACCTATTTTCAGTGGTTAAAAGGAAGCATTAGGGCATGCTATTTTTTAGCAAGTGAAGCTAGGTACCATAAACCGATTATTTCCTATGGGTGAAAGGAAGTGTTGGAGACTGCTTGTTTCCAGTGGGTAATAGAAAGTGCTGAAAAAGGCTTGTTTTCAACGGGTAAAGCTAGGCATTTGAAAAATGACTATTTCTTATGGGTGAAAGGACCTGCTTGAAAAATATCTCTTTTGCTCACCCGTATTGGAGAACTCTAAGTAATGGGCTTGGACTTTGGTGCTCTCAAATAGCTAGCCCAAAGTCTCCATTATCCAAGAGCTTCCTTGGGCCTTGTGGACCTCCGTAATCTTCCACACCACAATCCCTCATGCAAGCCTCGTAAACCACATGACTTGGGTTCATGTGAGCTTGATAGGTGATTGGCATGTGAAAAATGTATTATTAGTTTGGCATGGCATGTGCACTATTTCTATATTTATTTAATGAATTAAATCCCAAAATATAGCTTGGATTAACGCATGACCGACATTATATGTTATATTGGGCTTTAAATATCTTTGGGCTTCCCGTGACTTTTTTGGGCCTCAACAAAAAGAAAATAAATCCCTCTCCCAATATGACCCCTCCCTCCCAACCGCACCACTTCCCCACCTTCTCTACACCTCCACCGTCAACCCAGCCACCCTCCCCACCCCCCGCCACGCTCGTGCCCTCTCTCTCTTATTCTCTTCTCCCTCTCCCACTTCTTCAAATTCCCCCCCGAACCTTTTCCCCATCGAGACCTCTCCTTCGACAGGCTTCTCGAGTCCAGGTCCTACGATGCCGATCAGACGATCGCGCTCTCCAATTGGGCTCTGTGCTCCTCAAAGCTGTTAAGCGCTCTGCGAGAAAACGAGCCAACAACACGCTTACGACTGTGATTTTGCAGCTGAATGGTTAAGGACACTGGTGTTTATGGGGGTTCGAGTGGTCGAGCTGCAAAGCTGGTGAAGGATGGAGGACTGGTCGCCTGAGTTGACCGTCTCCTTCTATGGGGTGGCCTTTTAATATTTGTCAACTCCACAGCCGGCTGCTTAGTAATCAAATTGAAGGTGAGGTTTTGCTCTGCTTCTGTTTTTTTCAGTGGAAAACAATTTTTGAAAGGAATTTGTTAGTGTTTTTTTTTTTCTTCTTCCCTTTGCTTTCTTAGAGGCTGGTGTTCGGGAAATAACAGTTGTTGCTGAATTCTTACAAGTAATTATTCTACCTATTGTTTGATTATTTAGAAATGGTGGTAGTTTATTAAAAATGTAACCTTTTATTTTTTTGGGTTTTCTTTCCAGGGTACCTATGAGCATAGCCTGTTTTTGCATAGAAATTATTTTAAAGGAAGAAGCAATGTGCTTTGGGTGTAGTTCACGAACAGTTCAGAATTGGCTTTTGCTAATAGGAGAGGTGTTTCATTGAGGTGTCGTGCTCAAGAAAAGCCCAGAGCTATTGTTTGTGGTGGTGTGAGCAGTTTGGTAGATGAGCAATCGAGCTTGATTGAAAAGACTATTGTGGAAGAAGAGGGAGAGGGAGAAGAGAGAGAGAAAGGGCGCAAGTGTGGTTGGGTTGACGGTGGAGGTGTAGGGAGGGTGGGGAAGTGGTGCGGCTGGGAAGGAGGGGGCAGATCGGGAGAGGGGTTTATTTTCTTTTTGCTTAAAAAAAATTTATATATTGTTATAAAACTAGAGGGAGAAAATGAAGAGAGAAGTGATATGCTAAAGATAAAGCTTCACCATGTTTATTCATTTCTTAATCTTTAGTAGAACCACCTATTTATAGGCTTACAAGATAGAAGATTGAATACCATCATTTACAATATACCTATAGGTTACAAGTACTAATTACAAATACTTAATGCATAGGTTACATAAAATCCAACGGTGGAATATTAAGAGGTATGGTGGTCATCCACCAACTCATGCATTTACAACACTCCCCCTTGGATGTCCACCATACAATGACATTGTTTCCTCATTAAAAACCTTGCTTGGAAAACCCAGTGGGACAAAACCAAAGCGAAGGGAAAAAGAGTGAAACTTTCTTCTGAATCATTGATATGGTGTTGGATGAGCTTATATTGCCTCGTTAAAACCTTGCTAGGAAAAACCCAGTGGGACAAAAAGCTAGTCGAAGGGAAAAAGAGTACAACGCGCATCTGCCTTGAATGTAGTAGAATTGGGATGCTCCCCCTGATTGATATCTCCCCCTGATTAATATCTCTCCTTCTCTGATTTGAGCAATACAAGCAGCATTGTCTTCATATATGATCATCTATCACACTATTCAACCTGCTTTTCACTTTTCAAATGATTGAAATCTTTAGGAGTATCAACAACTAATTTAGTAGTTAGAATATGTTACAACAATATCAAATTTGAATTCAAAATACTCAAACTCTTAGTGTTAACTCTTAATTAAGAATATTGTGGTACTTTATATCCTTCAAGAGGTTGCTTCATCCGATATATCTCAAATATTTCATGAGCTTTGAGGATTTCCATGTACCATATAGTCTTAATAAATATGCATTTAACACATACTATAAGTTTTGCGTTAAAGTAACAACCGCACTTATAGAAATGTGGATGCATTTACGATGAGATTGGAGACTAAAACCACATGTCTCTCCCAGGAAACCTTATGTCATATTAGTGATCTTGTTTCACTTCACAAACACCAATTCGTAACCTTCATACTGAACATTTGTAATTTGGTGTTTGAGTTATAGGTTCAATATCCAACTCTTCTTATTTAGTGATAAATGGAATTGCCTATTTCCATTTTTGGCCAATCACTTAACTTGTCGACATTCATGAAACGTGATTTAATATAATCATAGCCCTTGATGATTGTAGTAGCTACTAATAAACCAAATGTATCATCAATTTGTGATCCCACAATTCCTATGTGCATGCACATGCATAATTTATAATCATCTCATTGCTTTGGGGTACCAATGCCTCTTCAGGGGCTTATGTTGTCACTTATGGGACAAACATCTCTTTTACAATGAATTATTTAGAATATGTGGATCATAACCTCCTATAGAGCGTTATTTTTTATAGGGCTTGAATTTTTCAAATAATCTCCATTTCTGAGGAGTTAAGTCTTTAGAACCTATATTCCTGACATGCTTCAGGCATGCATTATATATATAGTCACCATGTTAATGGATTGTGATACGAGAATATCAATCCATGTTAGCATATGTACAACTTATACATGCATTATCTTGATGAGACAAAAGCGGATTGATTCAACACTATTTCACGACGTTCTTTAGGAATTGTCATTTCTCCCCCTAACGGCGGGAAAATTGTCTCAAAATGTAGGAAAATAAACTCACAGTCGTTATCAAATATGTGACCATTTTAGTAAGCACATTCAGTAAAACTGGTGAAGTGATCCATAATTAGATGTTGTATAGGCTCACAAATATCCCCTTGAATTATTTCAGGAAAGATGGCTCAAAGATGATCTTATGACAGCTTTTATTTGTGAGCGTTCTTTGTAATGATATTGTTGGACAAGACAATAATTCGAGTCTTTAAACGATGTCCTTACAAATTTATAAAAATCTTATGAATCATTGTGGGACATGGATTGTCAAGATAGTCATGTCATAACATAAAAGTTATTCGGTCAATGAACTTCTAGTTCATGACATCATAATCTTCAACTATAATAGTTGTGTAATATTGGGGCCTCAAGAACTTTTGGTTCATAACATCATAAACTTCCTACCCACAAAAGAAAGTAGGAAGTTTCTCCAATAGACGCCTCTGGCTATCAATATTGGGGCGGTAATACAAAACATTACCATTGTAAAACGAGATTAATTAATAACCTAACATAAATAAAATAAAATATAATAAAATAAGTAAAGTGGTATAAACAAGGAATAAAATAAATCAATTAAAGATTATGAAATTCCAAGATAATCCAATATTAATGTGGATTCAATATGTAGATAAAACTACAAGTTTAAGAATTGGATTTCCAACCAATTCAGGTTCATATAGGCACAAATAAGTAATGAACTTCAAGTTCATATATAGTATTAAGATCCATGAAAAACTATGAACTTCAGGTTCATATCAATATATATTCGAAACTTCAGGTACGAATACGTAGATCTAAATAAATTGAATTAATAGTTGTGCTTTGAACTTCATACTCAAATCGATGTATATGCACTCGAAACTTCTGGTTCAAGTTCTTGACATATGTAGGCCTCATGGAATTCTGATTTTGATTAATACAAAATCGTGGAGTTTTATGTCCTTATGTGCTCTTTAAATTCGCGGAACTTCACGCCCTCAATTATTTGGAATCAAAGAACTTCAGGTTTTGATTCAATCAAAAGAACTCTATATCCTAATCTAGTTATATGATGAGGATCACGGAACTTCGGGCCCCTGATCTTTTGTATAATTCAAACTCATCATAATAATTAAGATCATACTTAAAATTAAATAAACAAACAAATAAAAATAAAAACATGGCATTATATTCATGTGTAATAAGAATAAGAATTTTTTTCTTAAACAAGCATGATGAAGTCTGATGGTGAGTACAAAGAAACTCTATACCATGTGATGACTCTAGCTCATATAAGAAGAAAGAAAATTCAGAGAAAGAAAACATACCAAGAGCAATGTCGTGCTGATAACGTGTTATAAAACTAGAGGGAGAAAATGTAGAGAGAAGTGATATGCTAAAGATAAAGCTTAACCATGTTTATTCCTTTCTTAATCTTTGGTAGAACCACCTATTTATAGGCTTACAAGATAGAAGATTGAATACCATCATTTACAATATACCTATAGGTTACAAGTACTAATTACAAATACTTAATGCATAGGTTACATAAAATCCAACTGTGGAATATTAAGAGGTATGGTGGTCATCCACCAACTCATGCATTTACAACATATATTCAATTTAAGATTTCTAATTAATATTTTATTAATATTTTTTTTCAACTGAGCAAAAAAAGTGGACCCTACAAATGGCACGTCATCACTTAACAGATTTTCTGACGGTCAATTTAACGGAAGGCTTAAATTGGTCAGGTTTGAAAACCACAGGGTGTAAATTGATGAAATTAAAACCCGAAGGTCCATATTAAGAATTACCCCAAATCTTAAGGGAGTCTTTTAATGTTAGCCTTATTTATAACAAGATCGGCTATCACATTTTGTGATGTAAAATAATAAAAATATCATAAACATCTATTTACTATAGTAATCAAGATATATCCATTACAAAAGAACTGGCAGATATAACAGCTGTATAGACTTTTATTATTATTATTTTTTTCAGAGAATAGAGGTAGTATTTTATTAAAAAAAGGATAAGTAAGAAGTACAAAAACCGAGTTATGTTATTGAAAATTAAATGAGTGTCTCTACACCAATGAGTTCGGTCGTCAAACTAACTGAGTAGCTATCCTTATAAAGACTTAGTTTATTTCTCACATAGAGTATAGATTATTACAACTACAGTACAAATTGTTTGGAATAAATGTCAAATTTCTCGGATGACGTCAATTGGGGCTCCTGCAAATAAAACAAACCTTTTTTAAGAATTTTTTTAATGAAGAATATTACACTGAACTTGTAATGAAGTACTATTTTACAGATAATTGTGATATGATTTACATGTAATGTTAAATATGATTGCATGCAGCTTTGAAATGCATGTAATGCAACGTTAATGTTTTTCACATCTATATTTTATTAACCAATTAACTTGAATAATCCTTAATCTTGACGAGACTTGTCTATACAAATAGGTATATTCTTATTAGAGATGTGATTACAATGTTATGAAAAAAAGAGCTTTTAATGAAATATACACGAATCTAAAATACGTATACGTACTTGTAGAAACTCGGTACCAAATACTTTATTGACAAGAGCTGCAATTGGCCCTTTTAAGCGTATGCCAGACCTAGCTTCACGAATTATTTGGCGCATAGCATTAAGCAAATAGCCATATGTTAATCCACGGTCATTTTCCACTGCTTGGATGAAGCTATAAGTCAAGGCACCCGTTGAAGTGTCTCCCGAGAGAGCCTGCACAATCGAGTTGGAAACAAAGAAGATGAAATTTTTCTAAAATTGAATCCGAGTAAGATACCAAACAGGCTTAAAAAAAATTTATTATATTTTTTAAAATTTATTTATTTATTTATGTTAATTTATTAGTAAACAGAAACACTCCAAATTAAAGTTGTTGGTGACTAATTAATCATCAATAATATTTTATTATACTCACAGTAGTGTCTGAAGAGGTTTGGTGATCGTCACAAGCGCTTATAGAGACAGCTAGTCCACCACTTGTACCCTTATAAACAGATGACCATCGTCCATGATCTTCCCACACATAGCATCCTTCTCTACATATTGAATCAAGGCAAGTTAATAATATATACCATTTTAATTTCTTAATCTGTTGAGCTTAATCATTTTCGTCGGGATTAATTAAGAAATTGATGACCTTATTGATTGCAAGTTGAAATTTAGGATGGACACAACATGTTTGGGACTGATTTTGTAAAAGAATACCATTTTTTTATTTATTAAAAGTGAAAGTGATTTTGAGAAGCACCTTGAAAGTGGTTTTATGATCCAAAAGCACTTTTAAGTTGTTAAACACTATTACAAGTGCTTTTAGATAACTAAAACATGTAATTATGTACTAATTAATTACCTGTTCATTCTGCAAAGAAATGGCAGATCAAGAACAGTGCCACTATGGCAGGCATCGATAATAGCATGAAGTTTGGCGCCATGGGGCAGTGGCCTAACAATGGTGGCATTAATTTCATCATCAAGGATCATCCCTTGGGTCTCAAAATCCACAGGGCACAGCGTTTCGTCATAGCCATCAATCTCATCCATGTTGTAGTCAGGCTGGGTTGAGCCATGGCCAGAGAAGTGAAACACCAATGAGTCTCCTGATCGGCAGCCCTGGACCAACCACTGCAGCGCCATTCGTATGTTTTGCTTTGTTGGGATCCTATAAGGGTCTGCCTCATATTCTGCATCACATATTAATATATTTTTATGGTGGAATTTTGATCTATTAATGACAACTGTTCTTCGCACTCCAAAAGAGTTAATTACGCACCTGTAAGCATACGTATGGAGTCAGCTGGAAACCCCCGTCTGTTAACAAGAAAGTATTTCATGCAATTAACGTCGTTCACGGTTCCTTTGAGGTTGTAGCTCCGCCCATGGTAGCTCACTCCGCAAAGCAACGCCCTCTTTCTTCCATACGCGGAAGGAGGCATCAAGGGTTTTGGTACTGATGGCCAGGACGGCTGACAAGCAGGAGGAGGAGGAGGAGGAGGATTGTAGTAACCAAAGGCAGCGGCTGGTGCCCCCGAACACCAACCGGTACCAGTACTACTACTGGGGGAGGCTGCGGCATCGACCATCAGGGTTCGTAAACGGCTGACAGCGTGGTTGATGGAATGAGTGGCTTGAATCAAAGGATTAAAATTAATGGAGGGTTGATTAACGCGGGTGACGCGGTGGCACGCACCACACTGAATGGTTTGTGCTTCTGCTGGCACCACAAGTTTCACTCCACACCAACTGCACCTCTCTCTTCTTCCTGCCATAACCAACAGGCAATTGGCAATTGCTAGTTAGTTTCTCTTAGTATCACACGGGAATGAGTGGAACAACAGTTAGTGCCTAGCTAGCAATGTGGCATTTTGGTGGGTTGTCTTGTGTCTAAGCCGCTCTTTGTGAATTTTATAGCTGTATGTTCGATTACTTTGGGGAGTGGTGGAGAACCAGATTCTATCTTCTTTAAATCTTTATCTACAAAGTCTCTTTTTTGTGATATATGTTTGGTTCGAGTTGAGCAGCAACTCACACCAACCTTTTCTAAATATGAGATCTTGTGTTCTAACATTCCACCACCTGTATGTGTCAGCTGTAGCCCTTTTTTTCCTTTGAGCAGCTTCACTCATCTACCAGTATCTAGTGACTCAATATTATGTACCATATATAATACCGATCATCATCTTTGATATCAATTGCCTTAAGAGCCCACACTTTTCCCTAAAAATCGGCTTGTAAGAGAACGGTACACGAGGTCTTAAACCATCCTAAGATGTGATATTTTTCCAATATAGAATATTTATTATGAGTATGTTATACAAGTACGCAAGGAATATTAAGACTTTTTCTATTTTGAACAACATACATGCATAAACTTCTTTGCTTACAAAGTATTTCCATACACGAAATAAATAAATAAATATTTTCGTACACTTGGGTTGCATTAATTCCAACTCTACCCCGGGGCCTCCCTCTTTCTTATCACTGCCATTTAATAAGAGAAATACAGATATATAATAGGCATTATCAATGTACAACTGTACTAATAAATTGTTAGATTATATATCATGGTGGGGAAGCAAGAGCTTCCGGGAAGCATTGCACCAGCGGGCATAGGAGGCATGGAGATTGGGCCAATCAGAGGAGGAGCAATATGTGAAGTGGTGGAGCCACAAGGATAACACTTTCTCTTGATCTTCTTCCTTCTCCAGCATCTCTATGGTATCTTCCAACACTCTCTCCAGCTCAGCCCTCTCCCGAATGCTCAAAACCGGGACGTCGGTACCGTTGCTGCCTCTGCATAGCAATGGCAGCCACGACATTAGCATCTGCATCTTTCTTTGCTTTTGTTGCTCTTTGCTTTCATCATCATCAGCTGCATCCGTTCCCATATCTTTGGCATGCTTGAACAATAATGCTGCGCACGAAATCAACAGCAGAAATATAATTTTATCCTCTTAATTAATGCACATGTAAACAAATTGAATTTGGATCCCCTCTCTCTCGCAGTGAACTGTGAATGTGGTACTTTTTTCTATTCCCGACCAAATAATAATTGAAAAAACAAAAAGAAAAAAAATATATATATATATATATGTGAGGCCAAAAAAATGTACAGGTATATATGCATAAAGATTTTTGTACAAGTTTTTATTTCTTTTTTTTTAAAATTACAATCAACTAATCCTGTTTATGTTTTATAATATAGGTCAAGATAAGTCAAGTGATTTCTTTTTGTTTTGTTTTTCCTAAGGGTGGGTTTAATTTGGTTAAGAATACTCTTGTGATTTCCGTTCGTTAACAATCTTAGAATCTGGAATTTTTTGATCAACTTGTGCATCAAGTTAGCTACACACGCGTCTTGTGAATTGATATTAGTTTATCAAATATTAAGAATGATGATAAACATATACTTTTAACGAACCTCAGAATCTGGAATTTTTTGGTCAACTTGTGCATCAAGTTAGCTACACACGCATCTTATAAATCGATATTAATTTATCAAATATTAAGAAGGATAATAAACATACACTTTAAATTAAAGTGGTGAGCAAAAATATTTTCATAATTTTATAATCCTACACTGAAATTCTAAATTTGTAAATGTAGATTGAATTTCCCTTTATTCAATATCACTTATATAAAATAAATAAATAAACAGTGATAAGATTGAAAAGTCAAACGAGAGATGGCGGTCCATTATTATGAACTCTGCACCCAGTTTGTGCTCTTCTTAGACGCAATCTCATTCATCTGAATGGATAAGGACGAAACAAAAAGTAAAAATAGGTAGAAGGATCAAGAAAATGAGTACTGCTACGACGGCAATCATGGAAAATTATAGATTACATATTTAAATGTTATTAGCAGTCAGAGGCTGTGATTTTTGACTGGGTGCCAGGTGCAGTGATGCATAAGTATAAATCCCCAAGAATGGCATATTCTATGGTAATGGAAAACTGATATGCCCCCATATGCAAAACGTCACTTCAAATTTCCTGTTCTATATTTGACAAAAAGAAAATAATGATATTTTAAGAAAATCTCGACCAAGCGAAGGGATTTATTGAATCAAGAATTGCAATTGGGGTACATAAAGCGTGACTCCGGCACATAGAATAGAATCTATAAAAATAGCATCTTAAATAAAATCAAGAGCATCTTTACTTAAATCAACGGAATCCCTTTACTTTATAGAAATCAAAATTGGCTATAATTTATATAAAGAAAATAATTATATAAATTCTCTATATAGTTTTTTTTTTTTTTTTGTTCTATATATATTTTTCGTAAGAACAACGTTTTGAAACTTTTGAAAATTAGCCTATACTATTTGGGGTAAGTAATTAACTCAAAGAGCTGACTGATGACAAAAGAACCTCCTAAGTTGTAAAGATTAATCTAGCAGAATGACCCGAGAGTTGTACAAATCTTCTTAATTTATTTGTTCTTCGATTTGCCCATTTCTTGGCCTATTCAGTTTAATTTGTTATTTCTTTTTTTTTTTAAAAGAATTATTTTTGGTTATCTTCTGAATCTATATGTATAAAGCAAAAGGCAGAGAATTGTGAAACATTCAAAATACCAGAAAATATCCTTAGTTAATGCAATCATTAAGAACTAAACTTATTAATTAAATGAGGATAATATGGTAAATTCACACTTTTTATAAAAAAAATTAAAATTAAATAAAAAATAATGGATCTTATTTTTATGAAACACTTTTTAAGTCTAAAATTTTAAATTTTTTTTAAAAAAATGCCTCTCGCAAGCGCGGAAGCACATGCAGAGAGGCTAGTTATCTTGAATGAAAAAAGAAATTAAAATTTATTTTTGGTTATAAAAAATAAAAAGAAATTAAATTTAAAAAATAAAAAAATCTTTGAAGTAGAAGGACGTACCCGAAACCTTGACCAAGGAAGCTTGTAAGCTTGGCTCAACCGAAACAGAGAGCCAAGCCAAATTAGAAGCTGAAGCCCATCTCACAACAGCTTCATCCCCATATCCACAGGCCGCCAACTTCTCCGCCAGCCAAAGCACCTCAGCCGCCAGCTTCTCCGCCGAGCTCCTCGACCCACTAGCCCTCGCTGCCCCCAGCCACGCCACGTCGCCAATCGACCGAACCGCCCGCAGAACCCGGCTCAACCGGTACTCCGCCGGCCGAGCGGGCCCCACCAAATCGCCGCCATCACCGACGCCGCGGGGTACTTGTTGTTCGAGAGCGGCGGCGGCTTCCAGCTGCCCAAGTGTTCGGGAAAAAGCCGCGGAGAGAACCGTACGGTTGACTTGACGCAAAGCCTCTACGCCCTCTTTATGGTTATCCTCGATGAGGGTCTCCGCTAAAGACCGAACAACTTGGTACTTGCGGGAGCTCACGGGGATGTCGTTCATGAGCGACAAGAGCTGCGAAAGCGCTCGGCCGATAGCCGAGCCAGTGCTGCCGCCGCTACCAGTATTAGCGACGGCAACGCTTGACGGTCTTTGAAACTCATATTCATGTATGTTCGAAGACTTCTTATTGTGACCCTTTCGATAGGGAACGTCGTCGTCGCTAGGGTCTAAAGGAGGGAGAAAGCGCAGGAAGAACAGGAATGAATTGACCAAAACGCAGCGTATGAGCTGGAGGAGCTTGGATTTCTGGGACAAGTTCAAGAGGGATTTGTCTGCGAAGATAAAAATGGAGGATATGAGGTTGCGGATAAGCAAAGGAGGTATGGAGGAGCCTTCCATCATCGTCATCAGGCCTGTGAAATAAAAAAGTTTAATTCCTTTTGTGTCCTACTAAGGATATTTGCTTTATATATATAAATTTATTTTGAGGAACAAATTTTATTTATTTAATTTTTGGTTGTATATTTTGAGGAAGATTTTTTTTTTTTTTTTTTTTTTTTTTTTTTTTTTTTGGGGGGTCAGATTTTGAGGAAGAAATTGAATAGGGGTGGTCCTTCTGTGATCCAGTTGTTTGGAGAATGACTCCATGAATCATCACGGCAACCCGTTTTATTTTTGGACCCGTGCTCCTGTCGTTTTCTTGTACGTCTAATGTCGTATTTAGAGGACCATTTTTCTGGTTTCTTTCTGTGCCGTTCATAACGGGGCAAATTATTCACACTACCATCCCCTTATTTCCTGCCAACTTTCTTAAATGTTGTGCTTTTTAGTTTTCAGATACCAGAGATATTGGGGAGGGGGTGAATCAAACCTACACCTCTCGAGTGCATAAATAAATACTTTTAACTATTTTGAATTACAAGTCCTTTGTTCATGCATGTTATGCTTTGAAATTAATTTATCAATTGATCAAGGGGCAATAACACCTTGATCAAGGGGCAATAACACATTCTTTCTCCTTAAAATTTATTATAACATGCTCTTATTTTCTATGTTCTTGTTTGAAATTTATTTACACGTATATTTTTAGCTATAATGTAGGGAACTGATTTTCCCATTCTCATTTTCTTCACTTACACTCTTTTTTTACTTTTCAATACTTTTTACTTCACTTTTATATTACTTCTTTTTCTTTATACTTAATTTTCCAACTCGCACTTCATTTTCAATATTTTTTTCTTTTAATCGAGTAAGAAATAATTAACACTATAGATTTCAACAAAGCCATGGTGGCAAAACACGCGTGAAGGATAATAGATACTGATTCTATTCCAAAAATGGAAAATATATTGTAAAAACTGATTATCATGTAGCCTTAAGACAATGTGAGAAGGATGGTGGAATGAGGTCGTCTGACCAAAATGCCCAACAGCATTTTTGAAAAAAGATGTGGAAGATGAAGGTAACAAATAAAGTTAAAAAATTTCATTTGGAGAGTTTAAATATTTTACCAACTGCAGGCAATCTTTCTTTGCAGAAAATAGTGACTTCCCCAATTTGCTAGAGGTGTGGGGTGGTTTTGAAGACCCCTGGTGAAAGGACCTGACCCAAATTCCATTTTGGAATCCGAGCTGAACCTTATGGGTGTCCGACATCTGGCAGGTGCTGGGCACAAATGACCAAAATGCCCTTTTATACCAAACCCAAAAGAAAATTCAAGTCCGACTTCTGCCGAAAATTCGGTAGAGTCTCCCCTGTAAGTTGAACATTTCTCAAAAGTTTCCACCTATAAACAAGCATAAATATACATACATATAACCCAACTGCCAGCATGCATCGAATTATATCCAAACATCAAGCATCATATAATTTTAGTCTCAAGCCTCCACAATCAAGTAAAACATTCTGCAAAATAAGTTTATCTCCACTTTCAGAATATCCATAATCCATTAGCAATCTCAAAGGCTCCTACTCGTGACTGCACCTTGTAACATAAGGCTGCATATGTACCCTTACTGAGGGATCAAGCCACACGTAGTTCTTTCCTATACTCATCTCAATCATATACTGAAAATATAAATATGTCATACGTTGAACTCCCTTTAGTTTAGTTTAAGAATATCTCGGAACTGAAATTCTCTCCACTTAAACGTATCCCTAATCCTGATTCGTCAACCTCATTAATACCGACAATTCCATCCTCGCAGGTCTCAGAGATACCTCTTCTATCCGAGCGCAATCCTGCCAGGCCAAACTGCAATTCTCGCAGGCCAAGCTACAATCCTCGCAGGCCAAGCCGCAATCCTCGCAGGACAAGCCACAATTCTTGCAAGCCAAGCCTCAATCCTTGCAGTCCAAGCCGCAATCCTTGCAGGTCTCGAAGATACCGCTTCCATCTGAGCCGCAACCTATACATAACTATCTATTAAACCCGAGACAAGACTTAGATAACTCATTCTTGGTTTGGACCCATTTACATGGTCATTTTATCACCTCTCAAAGGATATAACTGCCTATACTTGTCAACAGGGCCTGCGGGGCCCACGACCTCATATCACAAATTCGAGAATCCCTAAAGGCCAATAGGCCTAGGACACATGTCTCGAGAGTTTGTGTAATGACCCAAACCTAAAATTCATATTTAACTAGTAATTTATTATGAGGAAAGATAATTTTGCCCTTGGAATAATTTCTTAACGAAAAGTTGACTTTTTGACCGAAAAGGAATTTGACAATTCCACATATTGCGTAGAGCACGACAAAACGAGTTCGTAGACACGAAGTGGACTCGAATCGGAGCTTTAATGAAGAAAATACGATTAAAATATCACGAGGGGTAAAATGGTAATTTGTAAAATCAGACTTTAAACCCTCACTCTCTCTCTTCTCCCTCAGTTTTCCTCTCTCTCTCTCTCTCTCTCTCTCTCTCTCTCTCTCTCTCTCTCCCTCTCCCGCTGTCCTCTTTCCCGTCATCTTCCAAGAGTCGCCGTCGCCGCCACAGAGCATCACCGGCCACGAGACCAGTCTTGTTCAAACCGCCACTGCCTCCTCTTCCTTCTCCGATCACTCTCAGCCCTTGGAACTGCCGGCGCTGGCCGGAAACTGCAGAAAACCGATCAGTTTTGACAGAAACTTCAACCTGCTCGTTCTCCCTCAATTCTTCTCCAAATTTGTCGAGTAACGTATGGATTTCTACCTATTTTCCATGCTCTAGCTGATGGTTGGGTAGGTTTGCATCGGTTTTGACCGTAGATAGCTCGGTTTGCAAATTGAAATTCGGCCGATTTTTGGCCTCCGTGTTCGGCCACTTCCGGTCAGTTTTTGGGGTAGGTCCAAGAATAAAAGTGGTTCCAAATATGGTGTTATACCTAGGGTAGGAGTTTGGAGCCGTAGTTTTGAGATTTTCCGGCGATGCGTAATTGCTTTGGACACCCAGCGCTGCCGGTGCGTGCGGCGGCGCGTGGGCAAGGGTGGTGCAGTGGCACTGTGTCTTGATACGATCCTTAGGTTGTCACAAGCGCGTAGGAATTTACGGATCTCAATTTCGGTACCGTTTGAGCCTCGAACGGATTTTCCATATTGTGCGATTTCCGGGTTCAATATTGTTGAGCCGTTGGATCGTAATCAATTTTAGATATGTGACTCTAGATAATTTTAGAAACGTGTAGGATTCGACGGATCATGAATCAAAGCCCTGGATACTCCGAAATCGCGAACCATAGGGTTAGAGTTTAGAAATTATGCGATTACACGATCGTGATCAATCCGACCGTCCGATCGACACCAATACCCTCGGGACATGTGTCCTAGATATATTGGACCTTCTAGCGGCTTCTGGATCATATTGTGAGGTCATGGACCCGTGGGGTCCCGGGTTGATCTTTTTGAGACTTAGCACTTTTTGAGTCCCAAGATACCGCTAAACTATCCCACGTGGTAGGAAAGCTTTTATGGGCATAGGGATAACTTTAAATTGACGCACGTACTTTTAGGAGCCGGGGGTCAGGGTTTTTAATTTAATACTATATTGTATTAATAGAATATTATGGTCATTGAATCAGGCACCCGGGCACCAGTTGACCCGCAGGAGGGACCTTCAAGAGGTCCAGCGAGCTCGGACTATCAGTGAGTGGACTCTTTGTTTTTATAAATGAATTTAAGCAATTCAGTTTCAGTTATAAGCTGTTTTATGCTTTTAAATATTTTATTTTGCATGCTGCCGAGTGGAATACCCTTTAACGGATATAAGAAAAGAAATTCTAGTTAATGGTCAGATAAATGGCAGCAGAATTTTAAAGGTTACAGAAAGTTAATTATTCAACAGTTTTGCTTCAGAAACTTTATATTTTCTTAAACCACCTTGTACCCAGATATTAAATGTTGCCTTCAGATTATATTTGTTGCCTTTAGTTTAGTCAGCATGCTTGACAGTTGCCCCACGAGTTCCTTGGTACTCGAACTCGTGTGGAGCGAGTAATGCGGATAAAGGTGGACTTCGGTCCCCTGAATCCTGCGAGTTGCGGCTCGGACTGACCTCGTGTCACTGAGACCTGCGAGTATGTGTCACCCATGGTGATGAAAGGAATTGACGGATATAAGGAATTGACGGAAATAAGGGTACACCTAGGTGATAGTTTTAAACTGTTTTCAAAATGTATAATTATATACATGTATTGATTTCAGAATTAAAGAGAATAAGCTAGTTTGTATAACTATTTTTACAGTGGGGTTAGTATGTTCATATGCTATTTTCTAAACTTTGTTTTTAGGTCCACTCACCCTTTTTGTTGTTTTGCGCCCCCAGGTAGTAGACGTGCACAGGAATCCACCACCGGGCCGTTTCTCATCTTCCGCGCCTTTCTTTTGATGTAGGATTTTTGTTTTGTAAAAGGATTGATTCCTTGTAAATTTTTAGTAGTCACTACTACAAAAAAGAAAAAAGACGACGGTAAATCACCGTCGTGTATTCGGTTTTTCAATGGTCGTGGAATCCACCGTCATCTTTTTCCTCATAAACCACGACGCTAAATCACCGTCGTTGTTAAAATATACAACGTCATCAACAAATACAAAACGACGTCTTTGTACTGCAAAAAGATCTAAAAAAGCAGTCGAGGATGAGAATAGACGATCAACTCTCTAAAAAAACCGTCGTTAAAAAGAAAAAATATGACACATATTAACAGAACAAGGCCGCAAGATAGACATACAATAACGAAAATTAAAACAAGACGCCGTTAAATATCATTTTCACGACAATAAAAAATATGACGTCTTTAAATACATTAGAAGACGACATTATTGATACCTACTACGTCGCCTATATAAAAACAACCGTCGTAAAATAAATTTTCCACTTCAATTTTTCTATAAAAGATGACGTGGAAATAGTTGTCAGTGTCATTATTTACGACGTATGTATTTATAGAGTAGACGTTGAACAACGAAACAACGTCAGTTACAAATATATGAGAGTCGTATTACAAAATTTATACGTCCTATTTTCAGAAACAAACAACGACGATAAATATTAGACGTTGTTAAATACAATAACGTCGAAAACAAATAAAAACAGACGTGTTTAGTCTGCTAAAGTTCTGAAAAATAGTCGAGGATGAGAATAGACGACCAACTCAAACAAATCACCGTCGTTAAAAGGGAAAAATATGACACATATTAAAAGAACAAGGCCGCAAGATAGACATACAACGACGACAACTAAAACACTACGCCGTTAAATATAATTTTTACGACAAGAAAAAATATGACGTCTTTAAATACATGAGAAGACGACGTTATTGAAATCTACTACGTCTCTTATTTACAAACAACCGTCGTGAAATAAATTTTCCACTTCGATTTTTCAAAAAAAGATGATGTGAAAATAGTTGTCAGTGTCATTATTTACGACGTATGTATTTATATAGTTGACGTTGAAATGGGAAACAACGTCGGTGGCATTTATATAGTCGACGTTGTATTTATATGTATTCATTACTCACGACGCACTTATTAATATAGACGACGTTGAACTTCTAAACAACGTCGGTTCCAAATAAATGAGAGCCATATTACAGAACATATAGACGGCGTTGATTATGATGAGAGCCGTATTACAAATAACGTCGTTTAATTGATATTAGACGGCGGTTATAATGAATTATCGTCGGAATTCATTTCGTTCCTCTTCGTTTATAAAAGAACTTGCGACGTGGAAAATGTATGATGACGTCGTATTTTTTAACGTTCAGATTATATATCTCGTTTTTTAGACGTCGGTATTATGGGATTGGAGTCGTGTTATTTTGAATTACATGGCGGTTCTTAATCCTTCCCCGACGTGATATCCTGAATAATTGCTTCACAATAGCGTCGTGGTTCTTCATTGTTACGTTGCTTTAAGACGTCGGTAAATATGCTGAATAACTGGTTCACAATAACGTCGTGTTTTATTTGAACATAGAAAGTGAAGAAATCACATTACAATATATTACAAAATTAATGTCATACACTGCCAATTACATAAGCATCATTCAATCCATATATCTTCACACCCATCTCGAATATTTTGACCACCTAACTCACCCACCAGTTCATCAAATGTGTCAACATTTGGCATCCCTCTAGTAAATGGCTCACACTCAATTATCACATCACCTAAGACTTCATCACCAATAACATCATTATATTCTCTATTAGGCATTGATAACACTACCGACCAACCATGATGCATCGGGTCGTCAACAAAAAATATTTGTTTGACTTGAGAAGCCAAAACAAACTGGTCATTCCTATGTCCAATTTTACTCAAATCTACAAGGGTAAATCCAAGTTCGTCGACTACAAGACCAGAACTATCTATCCAATCACACCTAAAGACTGGGATTGTAAACTTTTGGTAGTCAAGGTCCCAAATTTCTTGAATGACACCATAGAAACCCATATTTGAGAGAATTGGGTTTTTATCCTTGGCACTAGCAACTTGCATGGTATGTGCAAGTAAATAAACTCCACTATTTTGAGTTGTCCGCACATCATCTTGTGCCTTGATATTGAATTTAATACCTTTAATAAGATAGCTCCTATATAATGGCGCTGCCATGTTTGGACCAGCTGCTAGCCACCTTAAATTTTCTGATACGCCATGATTGTCTTCCTCAAGTTCACTTTGAACCTGCAAATTAATCATATCTTAATTCAATCTAACATAGAAATAAGAAGAAAATTAAAAGAGAAATATGTTATTCAACAACATATACCTTGAAGCGTAGCCATTGAATGAAAGTGCTATTGTGCTTATCCTGCAGCCACTTTGTTCTCTTTCTAAATTTTGGATAAGCAGTCTTGATGTGGATCATATGTTGCCTACATGACACGAAAAATTCAAGTATTACGGTCCCAAATATAGAAGATAAACATAAGAAATAATTTAAAATGGAAACTTAAAGAATAAAACTCATACGTACTCGATATAAGGTAGGACTTCCTCCGTATTCTCCAAGACATATAGATGTGCTTGATTCAACAGGTCCTGATCAACTACGCTCACTGTGCAACCTAATAATGGCTTTGAAAGTCCCATCTTTTGGCTTGAAGGCACTCCAACTGTACTAACATCAGATAAATGCTGAGTACAAAACTCTACCGCTTCTTCAGCTATATACCGCTCAGCAATGCAACCTTCGGGACGAGTATAATTCTGAACATACCCTTTCAGCACTTTCATATATCTTTCAAACGGATACATCCATCTAAAATATACTGGCCCGCATAGACGAACTTCTCTGACAATATGTACTACTAGATGAACCATGATATCAAAGAATGAAGGGGGAAAGTACTTCTCAAGCAAACACAGAGTAACTACTACATCTTCTTCCAACTTATCTAGCTTGGAAACATCAACAGTCTTTGCACATATAGCATTGAAGAAGAAGCACAAACGAGTTATTGCATACCTTGCAGGCTTCTCCAAAACAGAACGAATTGCCACAGGGAGCAATTGTTGCATTAAGGTATGACAATCATGTGATTTAAGGCCAAGAAGTCTTAAATCTTGTAAAGATACAAGATTTTTAATATTTGAAGAATAACCTTCAGGGACCTTCATACCATAGAAAGAATTGCAAACCTCTCTCTTCTCTGCTCTTGATAAATTCCAAGGCCCAGGAGGCAAACGAGTACGTCTTTCTCCATACTCGGGTTGCAAATCAGTTTTGACCCCCATGTTCAATAAATCTAATAGAGCAGCAATCCCATCTTTATTTTTTCCAGGGATCTCCAGCAATGTACCAATGATACTATCGCAAACATTCTTCTCAATGTGCATAACATCTAGGGCATGCCTCACAGGAAGGTATTTCCAATACTCGAGATCAAAGAATATTGATTTCTTCTTCCAACAAACTCTGTCACCATTTTCAACCATATGCAGCACTTCTTCTCCGGTTAATGGCTCGGGAGGTATGCCATATTCAGGTTTTCCATTAAAAGCTGCACGTTGCCTCCTATATGGATGATTGATTGGTAACCATTTTCTATGCTCAATGTAACAAATTTTGTGGCCATTTTTCAACCTGTGACTAGGTGTATTATCGCCGCATATTGGACAAGCTTTATATCCTTTAACAACACAACCAGATAAGTTTCCATAGGCGGGGAAATCATTAATTGTCCACATTAATGCAGCTCTGAGTGTAAAGTATTCTCCATTATGTGCATCATACACTCCTCTAATCCCATCCCACAAAGATTTTAAATCATCAATCAAAGGCTCCAAGTAGACGTCTATATCATTTCCGGGTTGTTTAGGACCAGAAATCAATAAGGTTAACATCATGAACTTTCGTTTCATGCACAGCCATGGAGGGAGATTATATGTAACTAAGATAACCGGCCAACAACTATATCTGCTACTTAGAGAACTGTGGGGATTGAATCCATCAGATGAAAGAGCCAATCTCAAGTTTCTCGGCTCATTACCAAACTCAGGCCATTTATCATCAAGAAGTTTCCAAGACGGGGAATCCGCCGGATGAGACATCTGACCGTCAATTGATTTTCTAGCAGCATGCCAAGTCAAACTCTTAGCTGTCTCATGTGATTGAAACATCCTTTTAAACCTTGGAATTGGAGGAAAATATCACACCACCTTCGCTGGCACACCTTTCAAGATTGAATCTTTGCCTTCCTTCCACCTTGAGATACCACAAGTAGGACAATTAGTTGAATCCTCATACTCCTTCCTATACAAGATGCAATCATTGGGGCATGCGTGCATTTTCTCATAACTCAGCCCCAATGCACACAAAGTCTTTTTAGCCTCATACATAGAGGTTGGTATTGTATTTCCTTCTGGAAGCAAATCGCCTTGAAGTATCAATAATTCTGTAAAACAGACATCACTCATCCCATGTTTTGCCTTCAAATTATACAACTTCACTAATGCCGATAACTTCGTGTACTTTCTACAACCAGGGTACACTGGTTGATCTCCATCCCCAATCACATTGGCAAACTCATACGGATCGGAACCAAAATCACCAAAATCATTATTATCCATATCAATTTCTTCAGACACAAAACTGTACCTACTATGGCCATCATCTTCTTCAACATTTCTACTAGCATTAGTAGTTGCTTCCCAAGGTTCTCCGTGAAATGTCCAATTCTTATAGCTTTGGTCAATTCCATTAAAGTATAAGTGATCCCTTATAATTCCAACCCCAAACAACTTCAAATTAACACATTTAACACATGGACAACGGATATGTGTTGTAGTTAGAAGATTTTCTACAGCAAAGTTCAAAAATGCTTCCACCTCAAACTCATATGCCTTCGACCTTCTATCCGAGTGCATCCATGACTTATCCATCTCCGACACTATAACCTATTATCTATAATAAAGTGAAAATACAGGCAATGACCATCACTATAGCAGATTATACAAAGATCTAATAGCAAGTAATACACAACAGAGACGACGGGTTTTAAACAAAAACAGACGTATTTGGCATATATAGACGACGGATTTTCAACAGACGTCGTCTAATATAAGTAATACAAACGACGGTTTATGAAAAAACCGTCGTTGTATTACACGACGGTTTTTTCATAAACCGTCGTGTAATCGTCGTCGTATGCCTAAAAAGGCGTCGTGTCTCAGTTTATTTTCAAGAACCCAAAACCCATTAAGAACACAACATATATATGAAACCAAGCAAGAAACCAACATATACATGAAACCAAGCATGAAAACAATAAATCCATTCCCAATTCAACATAACATAGGGTGATTAAAAGATCCGACAAAATTAAATCCATTCCCAATTCAACATAACAGATAATGTAATCCATGAACCCATTAAACAGAAAATCCATGAACCCATACCTATAAGCACATTATTAACAGATCGCAAAGCATATACCTAAAACCCTTTAACAAAACAACCTAATATCATTCAATGAATTTACAAGGGGAAGATAGGGTTTGTACTTACAGGTTGGACGAGCTCACAGATTCGACGGAGCCTGGAGAGTGCAACTTTTAATTAGAGCAGAAGTGAGAGAGCGAAATGTTATGTTGCGCGAAATCTGAAAATTTTAGGGTTCAGGGTTAGAAGTATAAGAATAAGAGCCAAATCTAAAAAATTTAGGGCGCGCGAAAATTTTTAGAGAGCGCGCTCTTTGAAACGTCGAAAGAAAAACTATGGCGAAAGTTCTACAAGAACCGACGTAAATGTAATATTCTACGACGGAAACACTGAACGTAACGCCGTTTATTTTGACGCTTCATTTTTTCGGATTAATTTTAAATTTATTTTGAATATTTTGATATAAAGACGACTGAAAAACCACGTCGGGGTTAAGAAATTGAAAACGTTGTAAATTATAATAGACGACTTACATATTAAAATGACGTCGTTTAAAGTATAAACCATGTCGGATATTTTACTGCACGACGTAACATATGTATTCCACGACTCAACCACCGTCGTTAAAAATTAATACCCCAAACCCTTAAAACTAAATTATATAATTTTAAAAATTAAGTTTATAAAAGGGTTTATGGTTTTACAACCTAATATATACCCTAGACTACCCAAAAATTATACTTTAAAAATAAACCCCAATAAATAACAACCCTAATCTCTAAACCCTAGACTCTAAACTCTAAACCATAAAACTAGAAGTGATTTTATGACTCATCAAAATAATTTTGTTTTGGATGGTCATTTTAAATTTTTGTTATTCAAAATGAATTTTTTCAAGGTTTAGGGGGAAGAAAATATATCAATGACTTCATAGGAGTTGACTTTGCATTTTTCTGATTTATTTTAAATTTATTTTGAATATTTTGATATAAAAATAATAAAATATTCTTATCACAACAACAAACCACGTCGGTGTTAATAAATTGTAGACGTTGTAAATTGTAATAGACGATTAAGTTGTTAAAATGACGTCGTTTAAATGAGAAACCATGGCGGATATTTAACTATCCGACGTAAAATATATATTCCACGACTTAACCGCTGTCGTTACAAAGTACTACCCTGAACCCTTAAGAAATTGAAGACGTTGTAACCATAAACGACTCAATTGTTCAAAGAACGTCGTCTAAATATCCTTTTACGTCGGATTTGTTTAAAACGAAACAACAAAAAACGACGGTTTTTGACTTTATTAGGTAGTTGGAAAAGTATTACACGTCGGTTACGCAATTTGTATGTTTGTTTTTTTTTAATTTAAGAAAACCTCAACAAATTTTTACATTATATATTATAGACAAAATTTGTACATTATACATAAATATCAAGTGTTCAATAATTCCCCTATTCCAGGTGAAGGCAAACAAACTCTGCCCATTCATTCCGGACTTCATCAATTGCTTCTTGGGGGTATGACGCTTCCTGTTTTCCCTTGGCATACTACATAAACAATGACTATTAGGATTTATAAATAAAAAGAAATTCAATCACAGACGACGATATTTTTCATAATCGACGTAGTATATCTATTCAACGACGGTAATTTTACATGACCGTCGTTGATAATACAAAAAATGACGTAAAATGTATGAAGGTAATTTCTTCTTACCTTCTTCTCAAACGCCAAGGAAGGATCCATGATGATGTCCCTCATGAAGCGCATCACATAATACCCGCATTCGACACTGCTGGGTTGCTTTGGTGTGCCTGACAGAGTTTTCCAAATTACTGCCTTACGGCCTGATCTGGCTATGTGAGAATTATAAATTTTTATAGCACTGTTCACGATGTTTTTGGCCTCTTCATCGACCACACGATTTCCGGGCAGAGGATCCAGAAAATATACGGTTTCCCTCTTTGCTCTCACAATCAGCAAGATCCAATGACGGCTGCACAAAATTAATATAAAAACGACGTATTATAATATTTCACACGACAAAATAAAGTAGCAATCGACGACATTATATATTTATCACGACGATAAATAACTACCGACGTGGTTAGTAGTTTCAAACGACTCAATAAAATAAAACACCGACGTGGTTAGTTTATACGCTGTCATTTATTGAAAATCATAAAAACAAAATCCTGTTAAGGAGACTAACCCTGGATTGTAAGGCATCATGAAAATCTGTTCACCGTCAATCCTTTGAAGTCGAGCTGCTACCAGTCGTGATCTGTCAGCTATTGTGCCAAAGTTGGCACTAACTGTAGCAGGGTCGATAAAGCCAACCATGCTGCACATATTTGCTTGTTTCAAAAGATCGTGTAAGTACCTAAATATATAAAATATAAACAAGTCAGCACAAAAAAACACACGACGGTTATGTATAACAAAACGACGTATTATAAAATTTCACACGACGTACTGAAATAGACAACGATGTTATAATATATTTATCACGACGGTACATACTAACGACGTGGTTAGTTAGTTTAGACGACGCAATAAATAAACCAACGACGTATTATTTTAGAATGACAAACCTCATATATACAGCAATGACAGTAGCTCCTATTTCTTCCATGCCTGCAAATTGTGTAATATCTTCAGGCAGGAGGAAGGTATCGCGTTCTAGACCAAACACCTCCTTATCAATTGTAAAGTTCAGGGTCTTATCCTGAGGCACGAGTGTCGTTTCCACATAACGACAAAGGGATTTTAAAGAAGATGGCGCCTCCATATTTGAATAATCAACAACTTTAATAACCTGTTTAAAGAAATAAAAAAAATGACGTGGTAATTCAATAAAAACGACGGTTTAAGGAATAAAACGTCGTCTGAAAAGAATTTAAACGACGGTGAAAAAACCGTCGTGGTGAATAATTTATTACGTCTTAGAAAAAAATTCCGCCGTCTAAGTTGTAAACAAACGACGGTTTAAAGAAAAATATCGACGTCTGAAATTTTGAAAAACAAATAAAAAAGGCAAAGTTATGTGAACATACCTGGTCGTCATGCTTTTCTTCATCTTCTTTCTCCTTTTCATCTTGTTTTTCTTCTTTCTTCTCTTCATCTATTACGTCGGGAATGACTAACACCGTCGTCTAAAAACCACAAAGTTTTAAAAATAACGACGTTTAATGGCGTGTAAAACAAGTAAACTAAATACGATGTGGTATTGAAATACAAACGATGGTTTATTTTTAAAATCGTCGTGGTATGTATTTCAAACGACGGTTTTATTAATAATAACGACGTCTAATAGTTTTTAAAAAAACAGAGAATTCAAAGTTCAGATATGTTACCTTTTCTTCCTGATGTTTCCCATTTTTGGCAGTATCATCCTCAAAATGTAGGGATCTCACATCACCTCCAGAGCAGCTTGCTTTGTCAGACATTGGATTTTTGGGACTTTGGCTAATTCTTGGTTTAAGCATGCTTGGATCAAAATTGAGAATTAATTGGGAAAGCTGACTCAGGAAATGCTCCCTCTCAGCCTCTACCAATTGTTTGGTTCTAGCCTCCATCCTTAAAGCCTCTTCCCTTGCCTTAGCTTCCATGTTTTTATTCTCTTCTTGAAGGAGAACTCTTAAACTGTCCTTTAAACGGTCGTCAAAGCTCATCCTCTGTGGTTTGGGTAAATTGAAATATTGCCTTGGGGAAATCCCAGCACCTACCCCTCTCACTCTGCCTGGATGCTCGGGGCCCAAAGCCATGGTCAGCACATCATTGCTGCCAGATACAGTGACTTTGCCTTCCGAGACTTATTTTTGCAATTCATCCTAAAACAAAGATATATAAAAAAGTAAGAACAAAAAACACACGACGGTTATTTATATACAAACGACGTATTATATAATTTCAGACGACGCAATAACATATAAATCGACGTTATTATAATTTATCACGACGGTAGTTATACCGACGTGGTTAGTTTTTTAAAACGACGAAATGAATAAACCACCGACGTCTTATGCTTTATTTACAGATAACAGAGGGATGATTCAATATTCACACCTTTAACGACCTTGTTTAAAACATTTCGACGTAGTAATTTAATACAAACGACGCGAAAATGAACCACCAACATCTTATGCTATAATTACAGAAAACAGAGTAGTGATTCCTGATTTAGACCTTTAACGACGTTTTTAAAAAAATTTTGACGTGGTAATATCATTCACACGACGCAAAATATAACATAAGACGTAATAAGAATTATTCACAGTTTAATAAAAATTTAAAACAGAGTGAGTAGGCTTACAATTAATTTTGCTTTCTCTGCCACCTTTGGATCCGGGATGTTACCATGTTTGTCCTGTCTAGCTCTCTTCCATAAGGTAGATCGATCAATTTCTACCCCAGGCATGGTTTCCTCCAATTGATCCTCCAAACCAGCATATCCTTTTCGAGACAATCGATGATTGTACTCAAGTTTCTCCCTAATCTGTGCATGTTGAGAATGCACAGACTCAAAATCTTTGGATAACCTTAAAGCTACAAAGGCATCCCATTGTGCTTTCTTTATGAATTTATATGTTTCAGGGGGTTGGCTTAATCTCTCCCTATCATTGGTGTATGGAAGGATATAATGCCTCGTTAGTGTAGACTTGAAATCCTTTCATTTCTTGGCAGCAGAAGCTAACACAGAGTTCTTGCCCCCTTGACCTACCACAAAAGCAATGTCAACTGCTTCCCAAATCTGCTCCTTTATATCCTTGGGGATTTGAGCCCATTTCATGTCCACAAGTGGAACTCTGGAGCGTGCCAACACACCAATGTAGGATTGCATCTCACTATGTGCTTGGCCAATTCCTTTCCCCCTTTTATTGTACTCAACAATTGGCCTGAGTTTCTGAAGTTTTCTCTTCACAACACGAGGCATTGTGCTCATACCTCGACCAGACTTTGAATCATCAGAGATTGTTGTCGTGCTGGTTGGTTCTGTCTCAGCAGATGATGAAGCAAACTTCATCTTCTTCGAAGACTTCTCTTGAGGAGTTACCATTCCAAGCTCCTTACCTCCATTTTTCTTGGAGCCAGAGTCCTTACTTTGGTCATGGTGAGAAACTATTTTTACAGACAAAACTGCAAGTGAAAATATTTCAGGAAAAGATTAACAACACAAACGACGGTTATTAATAAAATACGACGTATGATATGATTTTAAACGACGCAATGAAATAATCTCAGACGTAATAAATGTTTAAAACCAAGGTAATTAAACAACGACGAAATAATATAAAATAAGACGTAATAATAACTTATTACGTCGATATTTACCGGACGACGTGATAATTAACTATAAACGACGAAATATTTATATAACGTCGTGGTATTGATGTTCACACGACGTCAATAGTAATATACCGTCGTCTATATAAGGATCCAAAACCCTTCTTTCTTTCTCTGTGAATGTTTGATTGCAGATTTGATTTTTCTGAACCATGGTTTTTGTTTTCTAATTTGATAAAATACAAGGCCAAGAAAGAAAGTTTTGGAATCTTATATAGACGACGGTATTTTAATATGACGTCGTGGTATTAACATTCACACGACGTAAAACAATAAGATACTGTCGTCTATATTAGATACCAACCCTACTTTCTTTTTCTTTATATTTTATCAAATTAGGGAAAAACAAAAACCATTGTTCAGAGAAATCAAACCTGCAATTAAACAAGCAAATAAAAAAAAGACTATAATTTTAAAAACAACTTTGTCAATTTTCAGACGACGCTAGAACGACTGACGAACCGTCGTGGTCTACATATTTAACCACGTAAATAAGAAGCTACCGTCGTCTTATTTAGTTGAGGTAGTTGTCTTCAAAGTTGGAAACTTTCCCTCTTTGTCTGTATATTTTATCGAACTTGGAAAGAAGTAAAATGATTTTGGCCAGAAAAAAGGTAAAAAGATTTTTCAAACAAAAAACGTATGAGCATGCAAAACAGCAACCAAAATAGTGAAAATGAAAGCTTACCTTTTGCGTGCAATGAAAGCAAGAGGAAGACGATGTTTAAGTTCAGAGACGACGAAGAAGACGAGAGGAAGACGATGAGATACTCTGACAGTGCTCTGACAAGGAAAAAAGACAAAAAGTTTTCTCTGGGAGATTGAAATTTTTAATCGGGTTTGGAAACAGTGCATGTGTAAGTCAGGTAGACAAAAAGTTGCTTACATATAAAACCATTTCAAAAAAATAATAGGCGGTTACATATAACTACGACGTATAAATTACAAAATACGACGGTACATTTAACTACGTGGTAAATAAATACGACAGTAGTGTTGTAGGTACCGTCGTAGTAAACTCAAAAATTAAAGTACATAAGTAATAACTCGCGTCATGGTAGATTATTTAACACGTCGTTTTTATTAATGTACCGACGTGGATTTCTGTAATATACGTCGGTCATACCGACGTTGATTTTACAATTTAAACGGCGGTTTTTTTGTAAGGACCGCCGTTGGTTTTAAAAATTTATTCTATAAATTTGTCGCTTTCATTCATTTTCGGTTTACATTGAGGGTTCCAAGTTCTTCCTCTCTCAGAGACACTGTCTCTCACGTCTCAAAGACAATAATTTGGATGTCTTTCTCAAAGAGAAATTGAGCTTACTCGCATCAAATATATGTCCGCAAGAAGAAGCTTGTCAACTAGCCTTCTCACTTCCTTGATCAAGCCTGATAGGACACTTAGTGCTTCTGAATACTCCTTGCTTTCCATCAAAAGAGATGCAAGCCTTCCACTCGCTGTCGAAGGAAAGTTCGCTTCTCAGGGAAATCTGAAGATCAGATGTGCCTGATCCTCTGCTTGATTTTCTTGGCTAAGAAGATCCGTCAGATTTGTGATAGCCTCTTCCTTTATCCGTAGAGCTTCAGAAGAAGAAGATGGGTTTCAAGAATGCGATAAAGAATAGAAATGGCTTCAGATGGCCTCTAAAGCATGAGCAATCGAATCAGTAGTTGCTGGGAGATATGATGAAGACATTGTCAATGCTTTGAACTATACAAGTCCTGCAGAAAGATAAAGGACCAAACTGTTAAAGAAACTGAAACAACGACGGTTTTCTGTTCTACCGTCGTCTTTTCTCGTCGTCTATATTAAGGTAAGATGACGGTAGATTTATAATTACCGACGTAGATTATTTTGTTAAACGTCGTTAAGTGTATTACAACCGACGTGGATTTTATTTTTAAATTATAAATATAGTTTTTTTTCCCGAATTCTTTCAGTTTTAGTTTTCAATTACAAAGCGTGATAAATAGATTTTTCTTTCCCGAGGAAATTTAAAATGAGGGAAATTAATGTTCTAGAATTTGTAAACTAACACGACGCAATATTACTAACCTGAGGAAATTATAAATAGATTTTGCTTTCCCGAAGAAATTTTAAATTAATTCAGTTTGAAACAACGACAGTTTTTTGTTATGCCGTCGTTTTTAACTAACATGACACAATATTTGTTTTGCGACGTGGAATCTTTTCATTTAACGTCGTTAGGTTTAATATAACCGACGTGGATTTGAATTTTTAAATTATGAATAGATTTTTTTTTCCCGTGACCTTTCAGTTTATTTTTCAATTACAGTGCGTTATAAATAGAGTTTTTTTTTCCGGAGGAAATTTAAAATGAAGGAAATTAATGTTCTGGAATATGTAAAGTTTCTTTTTTGGATGACAGATTTAAATAAAATAAGAATATAAAAACAACGACTGTTTTTGTATTACTGTCGTCGTTTTTCGTCGTCTTAAGTAAGACTAAGACGACGTAATATATTTGTTGAGCGACGTTGATTTGTTTTTTAAACGTCGTTAGATATAATATAACCGTCGTTGAAAATTGTCTCTCTGATTGCAAATTTGCAACGACGTTAGGTATAATATTTGTAGATACACAAACGCACACACATCATCAACTTCCAAAAAATTGTCTCTCTGATTGCAAATTTGTGTCATCTGTTAAGATTATGATGTGGAACAGAGTTCCATCTGGTAAGATTTCGTAACCCTTGGGATCTCAGACAAATCTGATTATGTCGGCGGTTTTCTATATAAACCGTCGTGGTTATTTCAATTCTTGTCATTAAGTAGATCTACCGACGTAGGATAAGAAAATCAAAGAAAAAAATTGTTAACAAAAATTCTTATTAAGACGACGGTTTAAATTAAAGGTACGACGTATAAAATGAATAAATACGACGTTAAATTTTATAGTACGATTTAAAGATAACGTCGTAGAACTATACGAGAATGACGTCGATATATTTATATTTTCCGTCGTTGTACATTAATTTAATACGGCGATATTTTGTATTTTAAAGCCGTGGATTTGTTTGTAATTATACGGCGTCTTATACGAAAACCTCGTCGTGTTATTTTATGAGTAAAAACGGCGGCTTTTATTGAAATCGTCGTCTTTACTCTCTACGTCGGTCGATTCATAACTTCTGCCGTTCTTTGTTGGCTTTGATTTTACACTGCGGAAATCTGTTTCAAATAGACGTCGGTTGTTTAATTAGGTACGTCGTTGTTTTTGAACAGCCATTTGAATCTCCATTTTTTAGTTGTCTAAGGTTGTATTACACGACGGTGTTTTTAGAACCGTCGTCTTTTTAAAATCCACGACGGTTTTCACTTAGACCGTCGTTGTTTTCTGGTCGTCTTTTTCACTTTTTGTAGTAGTGAGTTGCTCTGATGTTTTGCCCTAGACTGAGAATTGAACTGTTGGAATGTATATATATACGTATGCTGGCAGTTTGTTGTATATATATACTTATTTGGCAGGTAAAAATGTTTTGGTATTGAGCCAGTTACAAGGGAAACTCTGCCGGTTTTTCGGTAGACGTTAACCTTATTATTTTATCATGTTTTGTATAAAAGGGCAAATAGGTCATTTGTGCCCGACATTTGCCAGGTGTCGGACACGCACAGGGTCTGGCTAGGATTCCAAAACTGAATTTAGATCTGATCCTGTCAGTTTGGCCTTGATCGGATGGTCGGATTACCCACGATCACACGATCGGACAATTACAATAACCCTAGCCCTAGGGTTGGCATTTCTGGAGTATCCGGAATTTTGTTTTACTATCCGTCGAATCCTATACGATCCTAGAATTACCTAGATCAACATATCTAGAAATGACTATGATCCAACGGCTCAAACGTATCGAACCTAGAAATCACACAACATGCGAGATCCGTTCGGGGTTCAAACGTTGGCCGAGTTGAAATCCGCAAGTACCTACGCGCTCGTGAGGACCAATGGATTATTCTAAGACTGAATGTGGTCCCCATCATACTGTCCACGGGCCGCCACAGGCGATAGCAGTGCGTGGGTGGCTTGAGCAATTCCGATGACCGGAAAACTCTGAAATTGAAAGCCCGGCTTCCGGCCCTAGGTTCAAGACATGATTTGGAGCCACTTTTGTTCTTGAACCTACCCCAAAAACTAGCCAAGAATGGCCGGAATTGCGATTTCACAACCGGCTAAACTTTGGATCCAAAATCAACTCACCTAGGCTATAAATTTCTCAAATCCTACCCAACCATCAGTTAGAGTAGGAAAAATAGCTGAGATTCCATACCTTGGTTACTGAAAACTGCGGCCAGAGGAGAAAGATCGAGCGTTGGAGGTTTTCTATCAAAGCCAGCCAAGTTTCTAGCTATTTCTAGCGAGCTGGCGGCGGTTCGTAGTGGGAAGGAGCTGCCGCATGACGGCAAGGTCTGGCTGCACTGGGTGGCGGCGAAGCCGTGGCCTGCAGTGGTGATTGGTTTATTAGATGGGCGGGGAGAGGTGGTGGGGGGTATCGGGTTCGCAGGGGAGAGAGCGAGAGAGAGGGAGAGAGAAAGGAGAATCATATTTTTAAAAATCTGATTCTCTAAATTACAATTTTGCCCCTCAAGGTATTTTGATCGTAATTCCTTCATTATAACTCCGACTCGAGCCCACTACGTGTCTACGGACTCGTTTCGTCGCGCTCTACGCAACAGTGTAATCGAAATTCCCAAATTCCTTCCCGGTCAAAAAGTCAACTTTAAACATAATAAAATATTCTGAGGGTATTCTAGTCCTTTCCTTGAATAACATAATAATTAAGAATTAATTAAGGATCGGGTTGTTACACCTGGCATGCAATTTGGAGCTGTAGGAAAATGCTCAATTTTGGAAGTGCACAAACTTTGCTTATCGCATTAATCCTAGTTAAGGCTGTGATTTTTATTTTTTATTTTTCCTGTTAACTTTTCTTAATTTTAGTTATCAAAACCTTAATGTAGGGTAAGGATAGAATAGGAAAGAGGAAGAACGAAAAAGAACAAAATTGATTAAAAGTATTAAAAAGTGAAAGAGAGTGTAAGTGGAGAAAGTATATTAATATATACATATTAATATAGTTAAACTAATATTGATTACCTGAACTCTATCTAGCCTGTTGTTTGCAAGTATTTGCATTTTCTTTCCGCACATACTATAATTTATAATTTAAATTATTTTATTTGTAATAAGTAGGTGTATTATTGTTATACATATTACTAAGTTGCACATAGTATTATTATTATTAGTCCTGATCTTTTGGAATACAGGGGTCCAAGAGATTTGTGGTCACTCACCATTGGATGTAAATTCAACGGTTCACTTACTATTGCACTTCTTTTAAGAAACTTTTTTGAACCATTTGATTAATATCCAACGATGGGTGACCACAATCTCTTAAACTCCTGTGGTCCAAAAAATCGGGACTCTTATTATTATTTAGGTTAAGTGCATAAGCCCGAGGAAATTTAGTTACTGATCGGCTAGAGTTAATGGTTATGGCAAAACATATACATAATCTAGAAAATATGGGTGAACTTAACACTATGCAACTACATATTTTAAAATTTGGTATAATCTGCAAATGGAAAAGTGAATGGGCCTACGTCTAGAAATCATAAATTACGAGTGCTTAAATCATGAACCAACACGTGTTAGAGTTTGTTTGCAGAGGTGTGTCTGTGATGTAGAGATTGGTTGCATTGATAGGCTTATTTCTACCTAAAATGGTGGGCTGGTCAAGGCTCCATGGAAACACATAAATGCAATTTTTAAAATTATTTTTAGAAAAGTAGAGGCCAAGCCAAGTTACTATGTCACACACTTAGTGATAAAATTTTTAAGTTTTAAAGTTAGTATGGGCAGCTATCACATTTTCATTCCTCCCTTCCCAGCTCAAAGAAAAAAACACATGAGGCATTAATAAAAATCATGTATGATGTATCACTATTGTATTTCCCAGGATTTTGTTCGACTAATATTAGAGGTGTCAAACAAGTCGTGTTGGATTGGCCCAACACGGTTAGAGTTGGTTCATTTATTAAATAAATCGGGTCGAGTTCATCTATTTATGAAAATTATTAACTTCGGGACGGGTTCATCCATTTATGAAAATCATACTCACTTATTTAGTTAGTCATAAATGCTATAATTCTTTTTTAATTCTAAATAAATGGTCAATCTCTAGAGAAGTTAATATATAAAAAATAGTTGTGGTTTGGACACACTACTGTAGTGGTTTGGAGTAAATGTCCCCCATGCAAGATCATGGATTCAAGTCCTAGTATCCATCTAGTGTGTATGAGTTTAGTATATTATCACCTCTCTCAATAGACAAGGTTCTAAAAAAAATTAACATTAATAAATGATTAAAATATAGGGAGCCACTATGAGTCTTTTCTCTCTCCTCATATTTAGGAGCTCCTAGAGGTTTCCCTATTTTGGGAGGTGAATATGGAGCCTGGTTGGAGTTGTATTTTTTTCAATTCCTCCTTATAATTTGTCTAAAGAGGTGGTTTAGGGAGCCTATTACTTTAATGCTATTTTAAGTATTTATTTAATACTAACTAATTATTATTATAATTTTATATGAAGAGGGAACATTTATGCTAAACTAAAAAAGAAATAAATCATTTATGATTCCCTAAACTAGAGAGCATGATTGAAGTTGAAATTTTATAAGGAGCTCCAAAAATAGCCTTCTAGTGTTTTTAGCTAAATTTTAACTAAAAAATAAGGAGCATGATTATGGATGCTTTTATAGATGCTCAATCAAGAGTTATTAATTTCATATGGGAATCTAGACCACTTATCATATTCATTTCATATTAACTTTTATTAATTATTGCATGGGTTTTTTCGTTCCAACAGCTGCAAATGGGTCTGGGCTGCTGTAAAGAGCAAATGGATGAAGTTGCTCCTGTGAATGAGTTCAAGAATTAGGCCCCAAAAGTGCTTTGAAAAGTTCGTGGAGCCTTAGGAAGCACTTTGGTTCCTTTCACCAACAAGACAGACAACTGTTACAAATCAATATTATGGCTTGGTATGAGAAACTTATGACATGGGAGCTAAGCCTCCATGAGTTTAGCAATAGAGAGAGAAAGCTTGGATTTCTTATAGGAAACAGAGGTTCAGAGCGAGGGGACAGGGAAATTTGGAAGATTTGATGAAGGAAGAGAGGGAGAGATGGGGATAAAAGAATGGGTGGCTTGAGTAGATTTTCCAGTAGCTTGATGATTGCTTGGTCGTGCTTTAGATGGTTGTTTTACTAGGTAGGAGGTGCCTCCTTTTATATGCGCTGGAAGCCTCTTTGGTCCAGGAATCCTAGTTGGCTCTCCCCAAATTTTGCCACGTCTTCTCCTTCATTTCTCTTCACTTCCTTCGATTTATCCTCTTTGGTGAAAATTCCTTAATCCAAGCACACTGGGGCAGAGCTTTTTGAAGCTCCAAGGTTTTCCTGCAGCTGACTCCTTCCATCCTGGGTGAGACGCCTCTTACTTTTCCTTTTTGTTTTCCTATCAAAGCTGGCAGAGGAAAGAATGGGTAAGGGTGCTGGTCTAAAAGGTGTCTTACTTCCAGTAGCTCGCGCACATGGGTTTCACTTGGTTTTGATTTGGTTTTAATAGGGTGCTGGGGTATTTTCGAAGGTGCTGGATATTGGATATTTTCTAAGTTGCTGGGCTATTTTTCTCTTTTATGCTTACTCATATATTTGGGCTCAAGAAATGGGCCTGAATTTGGTGCTCCCAAGCAGCCCAAAACTTTGACTCTTTGGACCATCAATGTGCTTCATGAACACTCGTAACCATCCATACCATAACCCGCTAAACAAGCCTCACGCATTTGCATGGCTTGGACTCACTTAAGCTTGTAAGGTGGATCGGTACTAAAATAAAGGTTTTTTTTTCGCTCGACGCTGTGTGTCATGTGGCGTGTTTATGCTTGATCTCTGCCATATTGAAACGGGCTATGGCCAGGCCAAGTGGTGCTTGACGGGACAATAAGCACGGGTTCATGGAACCAGTACATTTCACAGGCTCGTTGCCACCTCTCTGCGTGGCAGGTTACGTATTTGCTTGGTGTGGCACGCAGACCATAACTTGTGCAAGCGCATACGACAAATTCTTACATACCACAGTTGGGCTTCTTTCTCGATTGAGTGTTGTAATGGGTTAGAAATATATCTGGGTCTAGCCTTGAAATTTCAGAGCCTCAACATTAGCCCCATTGATTATTGGGGCCATGAATAGGTATTGAAATGGGCTAAATAATCAAATCCAACCCAAAAATCAAATTCAAGGTAGTGACGTGACCATTCTCTTCCTACGTGTATGATGACGGCATGCCATGATGACCTTCCAGCGATTGTTTATTCTTCCTAGGTACTCCTACGATTGCATATTTCTCTTCCTTTTCTTTCTTTTCCCTTTTTTTTTATTTGCGTGTTTAGGGGGCGAGATAAAACCTTCCCTTCCCTTTCTTTTTTAATTTATTTAAATTTTCTTATCTCAACCATTCTTCTTTTTTCTTCTTTTCTGAGCGACTTAGAGCGAGAGAAGACTAAAGCAAAGGGAGAGCACCGCTCTATTGCCGTTGGAAGGGAGCCTAAGCTGATCTCCAGCTCCCTCATCGCTCGCGTGAAGAAACCTAGTTGCGGTTGCTAAAAGAAACTACCTTTATCGTGGACTCCTCTTCAAAATCCCTAATTTCTACCTTTTTGTTTGTTTGAAGCAAGCTTATGAGGAGGATGCCTTCGTGAAACAAAGTATTGCCCTCTCCTTTCATTATTTCTGAATCTATTGAAGGGTAGCATGCTTTGATCGATTCCTTATCCTTATATAGAGGTTTTATTTTGGCAGCTAAATACCAAACTCCCCGGCTCATTCACCTTTCGTCGTCGTCAGTGTATCAAGGGCTTCCACGTCGCAGCCGTTGGAAAGAAGGGATTGCCCAAGTTTTCGGGGTTTTTTTTTGTTTTTTTTGTTTTGGTTGGAATTTGCTAGCTGTTGGAAGGGCGCTCCATGAGGGAGAGCCACTGGTGAATATCACTCCCCTCTTTTGCTCTGCTTCATTAGTATGCTGGGCATTCTAGCGTTGGTGAAAAACACTAAGATTTGCATATTGCATTTTCCCACAGCTGCAGGCCTCTGAATCTTTGGAATATGGAGAGTGAAGGCGCTGGAACCTTGTGTTGTATTTCTTGCTGCTGGAAACTTTGAGCATACCCAATTCCATAATTTAGGTATTTGAGCTTTTGCTTCTTTTGGTAAGCAGTTCTTCCTAATTGTTGGGGTCATTGATTTTTCTTTGATTTTCTAGGAATAGATACAAACTAGTGTTTTGGCCTAGGCTTGTTTTTGTAGACGCTTGCTTGACTCTCAGGCTCCCTTTTTTTTTTCTTTTTTTTTTTTGTGTGTGGGTGTTGTTGGCAGGATTGGTCAAGCCTGAACAATTTTTCTTTGCTTGTCATGGGTTTCAGTAATAAATGGCATGATACTCCAAAATTCATTTAGGCATTTCTCTTGTTGTGAGATAGTTTGTTCTGCTTGGTATGTAGAATTCATACTGCTCGCATGCTATTATAGGGATCGCTTGATTATTATTATCTGCGTGCCCGTCTCTCACATTCCCCCCCCCCCCCCCTCCCATTTTTTTTTTCTTTTGCAGGGGTTTACGATTCAATGAGTTCTGTCAAGGCACCAACGCCCCCCCTCTCCCCTCCCCCCCCCGGGTGCTTAAGAATGCTTGTGAGAACCTTGTCATCGGAGAATAGCCAACACGAAAAACTACCTCTGTAATCAACCCTACGTCTATCTCTAGATGTTGCATAGCAAAGGGCTTGTTTCCGATCGCTCCCTTATGTTTTTCAATACCCTTGTGGCATTAGTAACGGTTGGTCGAAGTAGGTCGATGCAAGCTAATGAACCCATCTACCCGTGACATCTTGCGCATGATGAAGGTACTGGATGTCATTTTCCTCAACTGTAACTTTTTAGCATTAGGAAGACCAAGGTGCTTGAGCTTTGTTTGTTGTATTGCCGTCTGAAGCTTTGAGCCTTTTTTATTTGCTTTACTACCGCTAGAAGCTTTGGCATTTAGGCCTACTCATACTTTCAGTAAAATCACTTTTGTGAATTCATCTTGCACCTCTAGTTATTTCTCTTCGGAATGTTGTTCTGATTGCTTGTCAGTAGGCATCTCTATGTCTTGTTGTTTTCGTTTGTGCTTCGATTTGCTTGCTAGCATGTCGTCACCAATGCTTGCTTCTTACCCTTTCTTTGTGGTTGTTGTTGAACCATATGCATCGTGAGCGTATGCTTGTAACCGTATGATTAATACATAGGATTAGAGGCTGTTGAAAGCTTGAGGAAAGCACCATTGGTTGCTCTTTATGAGTAAGGCTTGGACATGGATAACTATTTATTTTTGGCTTTATAGGGATAGACATAAACATGTGTGTGATGGGTCTGCAAGGATGCCATATAACTCCTAGGGATTTTTTTTTTTTTAAATTTTATTTTTGGTGAAAAAGGTTACTACGAGGTAAATAGTGTTCAGTTTGTAACACTTGCTTTGTTAAGGAGCATGATATATATATATATATATTTATGCTGCTGGAATGATTGAACGAGCATGGAATGAGAACTTTGCTTGTCATGAACCTGAGTAATAAATTACATGATGCTCCGAAAATATTTTTGTTTACTCATTTTTCTTGGCATGAGATAGCTTGCTTTGCTTGGCCTATGAAGTTTATATTGCTTGCATGCTAGTGTGGAGATTACTTGGCTTTAATGGCATGAACATTGCTTAGTAATATGACTTGCAACACAGTGAAATAGCTTTATGCTTCGCCCTTTTGTAGCATATTTATCGTATTGTCTGTTATCGTAGTATAATAGTTTCTAACATATTTTTCCCATTCAAAATTATTATTGCTATTGGTGTTTTTGTTATGGAGCGAGGCGGGGAACCCATTCCCCAACAAAGGCGGGGATGGGGAATCCCCAATTTGAATAAATAGGGGGGTTGGGGATGAGTATGCATATCCCCGATTCGCCCCATCGTCTAGTGAAAAATGGTGTTGACTTGCAACCAATGGTCTTAGGTTCAAATCCCTATGGCACCTTTATAGTGTGTCTTTGAGAGAAACACCCCCCTCCTAACTTTGGCCCCCAAAAAAAAAGCTATGTTATAAAGCACTAAGCATACATATATATATATATATATATATATATATATTTATATAGAGCTTCCATTGAGGGATTCCTCAAATAAGTTATTTGAGGGATACCCTTGTAGGGCGTATTTCACTAATCCAAACTGTCTATTTGGTAGATATTCATTCAAAGATAATCTCTATAAAAAATAACTTGAATCCGATATCATTTGAACACTCAATTAAATTATTAAAATTATAATACTTTCTTAAAGCACTGTGTTCATTGATGCTGTAGGACACAATTAGATGTCTAAATGGTTTTCGATTTGTCTAATTTTTTGCAAGAATGATCTATGAATGAAGATCTAAAAAACAAATGGTTTGGATCATTGAAAACAAATTCGTAGGGGACCCTAAAGGGTGTCCCTCAAATAATTCAAATAATACAATCCCCTTCTATTGATAGATCCCTCAAATAATTTTATTTGAGGGACATCCTTATTCACCCGTTTTATATTTGTTCTTGTGATGGTAGGGTAAAGTTCCCCATTGTCTTGAAAACCATGGACTGGTCAACAAGTCAACTTTATTTTGTATGCGAGCATGCCACTGCTAGCAATAAAAATCCTAACAGACTTCTTAAAAATAAATAACTTGCACCCCAAGTTACTGATCTCTAAACAAGCGATTTGTGAATTTCAGTGAGGAATATCTCTCAAGTAAGTTCTTTTCTTGCCTCAGACTGGTGAGGACTTCACAATTTTTCACAGTATAAAACTGATAGTTCTGGCCATAATAAATGATAAGAAAGTGGACTATTTTTAGGCAGAATTGCCTTTTACAAAGCTCAAAAGGGAAAAACAACTCTAAAAAAGAGAAAAAGGGGGCTGGATTTCCATTTCTGCTTGAATAGATGCTTCTGATCCGAGCTAGACTGGGTATACCTGTGCTGGATTGGACTATCAACACCTTCAATTGTCAAGTTTAAGCTGTAAATCGATACTAACGTTTGAGTTTGGCAGAGCTTTAATTATTTCAAGCCCTAGAAGGCCTTTTGAACGAGCAAAATTGGAACTTCTTCAATTTGGAAGAGGCAAAAGTGGCAGGACTTAATGATTACCAAGCTGGAACTGCATTGTGGTACCTGTTCTGCTTGATTAGGGCTCTCCATAAATTTGTTGAGGTTTTCATATTTGTAAAACCCGTCTGGTTGGTTTGGCTTTTGCTGAACCAAATTTGTAACGAGAGAGATCTCGCTTTGAATGACTTATTTCCCCAAATCTGAACTGAAGCTGGGGATTCTGGATTTGTAGCTGGCTTTTTCTTGTGGCTCAATGAGTTTTTGGTTACTTCAGTGTTTTGAAGGTTTTTTTTTTTTTTTTTAGATCAAGTGATCATTTTGAGTTTTTGCTTTTGATTGATTTTTTTGGTCGTGTTTTGATCTGTTCACCTCCTCTTATATTTATTGAAGATGCTGGAGTGGGTTTCTTTAATCTTAAAAATGGGCGGTAAATTTTCTAAAAATGAAGATCTTTTTTTATTTTTAAATATCAAAGAAAAGGGGAAGTTATCTGTCTTGGCAGAGAAGAACCATCAATAATCAGTTTTCATAAAAGTCTTTTCCTTGCTTTTTCTGAAAGAAAAACCAACTCTTCTTTGTTCCCTGTTGTTCGTCCTTTAGAGAGAAAGAACACAATCTGCCATGATGGTCAGTTTGCTTTTCCTGTTCGAACAACTCCCTCTACTTATCTCTTGAGAACGTAGTCTGCTTATCTCTTGGAAAGATCACCTACTTGGTGTAGAATTATATAGAAAGGGATTATGATCTGTTTAGCTGCAGAGTCTCAGAGAAGTCTTTCTGTAATCCTGTCTTCATTAATTCCCAATCAACTTCTCCTGTGACTAGTTGAAATTGTTGACTTCTCAAAGTCAGACAGTCACGTGGGTGTGATCCAAGGTTGAGTGCGTCAATTTTGCTTAAAGTGGTATTTTGACCTCCTTTTTCATCTTGGGTAGAGAGCTAGTAATTTTGATAAAACTATTTTGGGTTTCTTCAATTTTGGGCTGTTCTCTATCTTCATTTAAGCCCAATTTTGAGTTTTGGGGCAGTGGGCTGAGCAATTTGTATGTACTGGGCTTCCTTCCAATTTTTGGGTTTTGGTAAAAAATCTAACTTGGGTTTGGGCTTTTTGACTTTGGAATTTCGATTCCAATTCTAGTCCAAACTGCTTGGGTCCTGATTTTGCCTCGTCCTTCTGGGCCTCCAGCGTTGGGCTGGGTGCGTAAATTGTTAGACCAAACAACCCTTTAGGGTACCCTACAATTTTTTTTCAACGATCCAAACCATCTATTTTTTAGGTCTTCATTCATGGATCATCCTTACAAAAAAAATTAGAGAAATCGAAAACCGTTTCAATATCCAATTGTGTCCTACAAAATCAATGAACACGGTGCTTCAAGAAAATACTAAAATTTCAGTAACTCAATTTAGTGGTCAAATGATATCAGATTAAAGTGATTTTTTGTAGATATGATCTTTGAATGAGTATCTACAAAATAGACGTTTGAATTAGTGAAATACAATCCGGAGTAGGCCCTACAAGAGGTGTCCCTCAATGAAAGCTCTCTGTATATATACATATATTACCCTCTCCTTTCCATAAGCTAATTTCACTACTTTATGATAAAAATGAGATTCAATCACACACCTACAGTATGACAAAAGTTGAATACCCTTTTTTATTGGGCTAGACTAGAGGTGCCAAACGGGTTGGGTTGGCCAGCACAACACAAGCCCAACTCGTTTAAATGGGACACGACATGGCCCAAGCACAATTATTTACAAGTCGTGCCGGGATTAGAAAATGAGCCTAAAAGATCGGGTTGGCCTGTGACCCAACATAGATCGTGCTTGGTCTGAGCCTGCTTCAAGCCAAGCCCGACCCACTTAACTTTCTTTCTTTCTTTGTTTTTTTTTGTCCAAGCCCACTTTTCATAATCCATCTATTAGCCTCCTTCCCCTCTCGATATATACATATGTGGATTTTGATTTGGTGGCTTCTTCCAACAAATCATATATTTTCATATTAAATAAATAGTAGAATAAATCCTCAATTTTTAGTCTCATATCACATATAAAAAAGGTATGAACATATTATAATTTTTTGGGGTATAAATTTAATATGGTAACATGAGTTTTTTATATTATGAAAGAAATTCAAATTAAATGACCCGAGCACGGCACGAGCACGGCCTAGTTCAATGGGGACTTGGGCTTTGAGTCGGGTCTGGCCGGAATCAATAATTTTGATAAATAAGCTAGCACGACACGACCCGAATAACATAGTGGCACAAATTTAAATGGGTCGTGCCAGCCCAGCCCTTTTACACCTCTAGACTAGACCTCGTTGGCATTGCATCACTAAATTAAATCCCTCAACATAGCCCCCTCCTTAATATAAATGGTTAATTACAGTTTAGTACCCTGTACTTACAACCTTAAGGAATGTTAGTACCTGACTTTTCGATTTTTACAATTGCATACCTTGAGCTTGTAAATTTGTTACAATGTAGTTCCGCCGTTAGGGTTCCGTCAGATATCTCCGTTAGTTGCTTCTGTGGCACTGTAGATTCCGCATTTTTTAATTTTTGTTAATTTTAAATTAATTAAAATACGAATAAAATATTAAAAGCAAAAAAATAAAAATAAATCTCTCTCTCTTTTTGCATCTCTCTCCTGCATTCCCCCATGACCACCACCCTCCAACCACCACGAACCCAAAACCCACAGAACCCATCCACCGGTTGATTTTCTTCTCCCCCCCACCGGTTGATTTTCTTCTTCCCCCACCCTTTGCGATTTCTTCTCCTTCTTTCCCATACAGTTTTCTTCTTGCTTCACCTCCTGCGATTTTCTTCAGGTATGAGAACCACCGGCCGCCGCGTTGGTGTACTTGCATTTTTTTTTCTATGTTCCTGATTTTAGAAGGTATAGTTCACTTGATATTTGGATTTTCAAGTATAGCCAAGTGAATTGCTGCATCGGGTTCTCCAGCGGTTCTAGGTTTAAGTGTGTGGATTGAGCTTGATCAGTGAAATCTATAGCTTATGTTGAAATTGAAGCATACGGCCGTGAATGAACATTGTGCGAAGCAAGTCTGAGCCCTATAATCAAATTGAGAGAGAGAGAGAGAAATTACTGCCCAACACCAGTGCCTTCAGAGAGATTGATTTGGCATTTTTAGTTTTCGTTGTTTTTGGAAAAAAAGGGGTGGGGGTATTTCATTTATTAATTGAGTATGTCTTATTAATATTTTTTAATGAAAATTTAACAGATGCCTGAGATGTGCCATAAACCTGTCTCAGACCTCTTCTTCCTTTTGATTTCTGGGTTGTGGGTTCTTGGGTTGTGGCTTCGTGGTGGTCATGGGGGAATCGCAGGGATGGAGGGAGAAGAAAATCGCAGGGGTGGATGGGTTCTGGGTTCATGGGGGCTGGGGTTCTGGGTTGTGGTTCTCTGGTTGTGGGTTCGTGGTGGTCATGGGGGAATCGCAGGGGGTAGAGGGAGAAGAAAATCGCAAGGGTGGATGAATTCTGGGTTCATGGAGGCTGGGGTTGTGGGTTATGGGTTCATGGTGGTCGTGGGGGAATGCAGTGAGAGATATATATATATATATATATATATATATATATCTTTTTTTTTGTTTTTAATATTTTATTTATATTTTAATCATTTTAAAATTAATAAAAATTAAAAAAAATATGGGACTAGCAACTAACAGATAGATCTGACGAAAACCCTAATGGTGGAATCGGATTGTAACAAATTTACAAGCTCAAAGTATGCAATTGTAAAAATTGAAAAGTCAGATACTAACATGCCTTAACGTTGTAAGTACAGAGTACTAAACTGTAATTAATCATAATATAAATGCTCCGTTTTCTAGGGCTATGAGTCTATGGGCCGTAGGCTACGTATAGCGGGTGGAGTAAAAGAAGCCGCTGGGCCGCTTTGGCCCAATGTTATCACCTGAGTGGTTGCAGCGAGTTACTGCTGAGTAAATAAATTATTATCACACCACAGGCAGCCAAGTGCCTAGTAATATCAAAAACCCTAAACCCTAAAGCGCACATTATAAACACACTCGAGCCTCCTCACATTCTCGCTGCTCCTCACTCTCTCTATCTGATAAACCATAGCAAAGCTGTTTTCTCACAACACTCGCATAGATGGCACCTCCGCGAGGTAAAGCAAAATATGATTTATCTGTGTAGTCTGTTTAAAATGCATTGTATCCTTCTGATTTGGTTCTTCTTAATCGATTTATTTTTTGGTAATTTGTTTTCGAACACAATATAAATAAAATTTCAGTTCTTTACTATTCCTTCTTCATTTCGGTTCTTAGTTTTCTGAGTTGTTTAACTTTTGTGTTTATGGTTGTTATTGTTGAGAAATTTTAGCAGGAGCCCTTATAATTTTATGTGTTTTGTGCAGGCCGTGGTGGTAGTGGTGGTGGATTCAGGGGCAGAGGTGATGGAGGGAGAGGTGGAAGAGGAGGAGGCAGGTTTGGTGGTGGAAGAGGCGGTGACAGAGGTGGTAGTGCCTTTAAAAGCCGTGGCGGAGGCCGTGGTGGTGATCGTGGAGGCCGTGGAGGAAGGGGCCGTGGTGGAGGAATGAAGGGTGGAAACAAAGTTGTGGTCGAGCCTCACAGACATGAAGGGGTTTTCATTGCCAAGGGTAAAGAAGATGCTCTTGTTACCAAGAATATGGTGCCCGGGGAAGCTGTATACAATGAGAAGAGGATATCTGTTCAGGTTTCTTGCGTTCGTTTCTTATTTATATGCCTTCGACACAATTGATTTTCATTAGGGCTTACTTTCTATCTGTTCAAACCAATAACATTAGGGATTACTTCTGTGTCTTGCAGTTTTTAATTTCATGGTTGATGAATGTGATTGTATTGTGTTGTTCACCTTAAAGTGCATTTTCTTCCATTCAGAATGAGGATGGAACAAAAGTTGAATATAGAATTTGGAACCCTTTCCGTTCTAAGTTGGCTGCAGCTATTCTCGGTGGTGTTGATGATATATGGATTGTAAGCTTTGATTCCATGCTTTCTTCCATTCTCTTTTGTCTACTTTCTATCCATGATTTTGAGTCTATAATCTCATTATTTCTGTATGTTGATGAAGAAACCTGGTGCTCGTGTTCTCTACCTTGGGGCTGCTTCTGGCACCACAGTGTCTCATGTGTCTGACATTGTTGGCCCTGTAAGTGTTTGTAATACTGCAGTTCTTAAATTGGTTAAGCTGAGAATAGATTCTTAGAACTGCTGTTGTTTTTGTAGACTGGAGTTGTTTATGCAGTGGAGTTTTCTCATAGAAGTGGCAGAGACTTGGTAAACATGGCAAAGAAGCGCACAAATGTTATACCCATTATTGAAGATGCCAGACATCCAGCTAAATATCGTATGCTTGTTGGCATGGTAGATGTAATATTTTCTGATGTTGCACAACCTGATCAGGTTTGTTTTTTGCAATTCTTGTCTTTGCTAGTAACTAACATTAAATTTGGAGAGACTCGGGGTGGTACTCTTTGGTTGAGCTGGTTGCAGAGCTTTTCTTAAGGCTTTTGCAAGTTCAAGGATTTCCATACTTCATGTGGGTTTGCTAATTAATATCACCCATATTGCATTTTCTATTATCTGAGTTGGTTTTTTTGTTTTTTTGATAAAGCATAACTGTTGTGTGTATCTTTCATGCACGTGATGAGTTAACTCGGATTCCCCTTCAGGATGTCATGTATGATGTGAGCTCGAGTTTTCTGATGCATACTGCATTTGTCTTTTGAAATGTCCTTTCTGTATCATGACAATCTTTTCTCATACGTAGTCTTTTTTGCAAGCTTACAACGGTTTGTATGTACTTGTTCTACCCATTCTTGTTTTGGAGATAGATACTGGATAGTTTTCCCCTTGTGCAATGAGTCATGCATATTTTTTTTTGCTTTATGCCCCTTCAATGTATTTGTAGAAGTTTTGTGTTTACTAGTATATTGAGCATGTGACGAAGTACTCGGATTCCCCTTCAAGACATCTTGGGTGATGTACGTCGAGTTTCTGATTCTCCTGATGTCAAGTAGTTGATTTTGTTGTGTTACTTTCCTTATCTCTCTCTCTCTCTTGTTTTTCTGGTGGTCTTCACGTCAATGTTTGTGATGGTGTTGGAAAGGCACTCCTTGGGGTTGAGGCCTTAGGATTGGCCACAATCTCTTGCCACTGGTTTCTCCTGGCTCCATTAAGTTATTTGCATCTGAAAATTGTTTGCTCTCTTTAATGATCTTTGCAGGCTAGGATTGTAGCATTGAATGCATCATATTTTCTCAAGGCTGGAGGTCACTTTGTTATCTCAATTAAGGTTTGCTTTCAAAATTCTCAGTAGTCTTTGTCATAAGCATGAAGTTCCTTAGCCTATCATATTCGTTTAAGTCAAGTTAGACGGCGGAAAGTTGACTCTCGCTGCATAGTCTAGTGTTTGATAAATGTGGTTTGTCATTTCAGGCCAATTGCATTGATTCAACCTCGCCTGCGGAAGCAGTTTTCCAACAGGAGGTGAAGAGGCTGCAGGCAGATCAGTTTAAGCCTATGGAACAAGTCACTCTTGAACCTTTCGAGCGCGACCATGCTTGTGTGGTTGGTGGCTATCGTGTGCCAAAGAAGTCAAAAACTGCTGCTTAGAATTTTTGGCCATGTATGATCATCCATGAGCAGCATAGCATGGCTTGATAAGTTTTCCTTTCTAGCTGTAACTGCTAACTAGTTTGAGTGACTTTTATGTAGTTCTGAACTCGTGGTAAACGTTGGAGACATTTTTGTTTTTGTAAAGTAGTTGGGGTACAATTTCATTCCTGTATGCTTTCTGCTTTGCGAGATCCATTTATGAAGAGACAAAATATCAAAAGCTTACATCCATTATTTCCCCCTTTCATTCCTTTGTATTGCCTTTTGTTCTTCTCCATCTGGTAAAACCAAACAGGGTATGGGATTTGTTACAAAATGCACAAAGAAGTACACGAATGAAACATTTTCCGGCCAGCAATTAGGTCCTACAGCAGCTGTAGTTCAAATTTTCAAGCTCCAGCAGTGCAAATACGATGACCACATGTTACTCGCAAGGCTAAATTTCATCCTCGAATTGACAACTTTTAACATGACACAATAAAATGGACATGGTTCAGATGTGTAATTAGATAATAAATCGAATCAATGGTATCATTTATGTGTGAGAGAAATCTTCATCTCCTTCTAATTTAGACTATCGCTTGTACTATAAAAAAAAAATCCCTTTCATCGTTGGAAAAATAGTAGCCTTTAAAAGAGGAAAAGGCAATAAAAATTGTGTAAAATGGACTTGGTTCAGATCTATAATTAGATAATAAATCGAATCCATGGCATCATTTATGTGTGTGAGAGAAATCCTCGTCTCCCTCTAATTTAGACTATCACTTGTATAAAAAAAAAAATCACTTTCATCGTCGGAAAAATAATCACTTCATGGCATCATTTCACACAGCCTTTAAAAGAGGAAAAGGCAATAAAAATTGTGTAAATGTATATACCAAATGTCAGAAGTGGGATTTGAACCCACGCCCTCGTTAGAGGACCAGAACTTGAGTCTGGCGCCTTAGACCACTCGGCCATCCTGACTGTTGTTCAATTTGCCGTACAAAATTTATTTAACGTAATGCAATTTGTCAATAATAACCTCATAGCATAAACTCCAAAATGGAAATGGACCAAGGCCTTTTCAATTTATTTCATCATTATTATTTTTCTTTTTAACTCTAGGTTGCCTACGTACCCTTACTAAGGATCAAGCCGTATGTAGTTCTTTTTACATAAATTATAAGTAAACATAGATAACTTAATCAAATAAAATCGACAAACCTTCATAAATAATTTAGATCAATTCACTGAAATTCAATCAAGGACTATTAAGGTTAGAACAATATTCTACTCATCCCATATGTGCATATATATATACTTATTACTTATAAGTAGGAAAATGAGAAAATTATTAAAATAACATTGACCACGTGAAACCTTAATGTCAATATCAACAATTTAAATAAAAAATGTTTCCCTCTTTCACATATAAAAACAAATTCATCACTTAAGAAAATAATTGTAAATTATATAAAATCCTTAAAACTTAGAAAACTCTCAATCATTGTCTCATAAGTTGGAAAACATATATTTAAAACCTTCACCAATAAGTTCCAAAATAAAATCATAAATTTTAGTTTAAAACATTTCAAAACTCAAATAATCTCCACCTAGGCCTACCCCCATGCATGATCCGTCAATTCTACTAATATTCCGTCAATTTCAATAATATTCTGCCAATTCAAGTGTCACATAAGCAACACATCCTTGCAAGCCTCAGAAACATAAAGTCAACCCGAGCTACATTCCTTGTAGAACTCGGGGGACACGTAGTCAACCCGAGAACTCACATCCTCACAGAACTCAGGGGATATGTAGTCAACCTGATAACGCATATCCTCGCTCCACATGGTTCATGCGTTCTCGAAACTCGTGGGGCATTGTTATAAATGACAAAATTATTTCAAAGACAACTGGGGGGGGGGGGGGGGGGGGGGGGGGGGGACTCCCCCGTGGTGGATTGAAAATCATATTACGAAACTTATCATAAACTTCCCTTATTCAACAATCCATCTTCCAAATCTTTTGTTAACTTTCCAAAAATCAGTTCTCAACAACATTTAAATTTGTACCACATACTATTGAGAATTAGCATTCATGATTCATCGATTTTAAGCCACTGAGTATATATTAAATATAGACATTTCATTAATTTCTTATCCACACCAAAATCCGATTAATAAGCCGTTCCCAACATTACACAATCAAGCATAATACAATATCTTTAGAAAATAAAAGTGATTACATAGTAACTCATAAACATTTCAACAATCCCATATTGCATAACCTTCAAATAACAACATAACCCCCAAGAATACCATAAAGTACTATAACATAATCTCATAATCCAAACACAATCAAAATAATTCACATAACAGCCAAGACTTGCTTATGAGGTCGTTCTAGTACTTCTCGAAGGATGAAACTACCTCGGAAGACTCTCAGTCAACCACGGGGTCAAATTGCCCAAACTTGGTCAACTGGGCCTGCGGAGCCCACGACCTCCAATTTCCGATCCGAGAGTTCCTATAGGTTCAACAAGATTTACTATACATTTCCTTCAAGTTTGGTTCGAAACGAAGGGTCGAATCGCTCGCGATCGTACGATTGGACGGTTATCGTTTAATACAAATTTTAAGTCATTGAATCGGAGTATCCGGGACTCCGATTCACAATCCGTGAATTCCTACACAATCCTAGAGATACTTGGATCAACATATTTGAAAATGAAGTCGATCCAATGGCCCCCCGAACATATCGAACCCGGATAACGCCTAATATGTGATATCCGATCGATAGCCAAACGACAACCAATTTCAAATCCGAGCATACCGCCGTGCTCAGGATGACTTGAGGATCATTTTAGGACTCAAAGAATTGCCACAAAATGGGCCATGCACTACCACACGAGCCAGCAGCACGTGGGTGCCCAAAGCAATTCGGGCGATCGAAAAATCTCCAAACCGCCAGTCAAGACCTATACCTACATGATCAGAACATTGAGTGGAGCAACTTTTATAATTGGGTTGACCTCCAATTTAGCCAGAAAGTGGCCAGAACAAGCTACCAAAGTCAGACAAAAACTAGGTTTCTAATCGAACACTCACGGATCCAAATTGATCCAAACCAACTATCAAAACAGCTAGAACACGAAAAATGGATGAGAAGCATACCTCACTCGTCGGATTTCGTTGCAGGAATCGCGGGAAATGATGATGGAAAAATCGCAAAATTTCCCCTCGTTCTAGTCGCTTCACAGCTTGAAATTGGGTCTGGAAATTTAGTGGGTCGTGTAGAGGAAATGGAGATGAGTGTTTTGCAAGTTATGGCGTCGAGTTTGGTGGCTGGACGGCGACGAAATCATTGACTGAAATTCCAGCGCAAAACGGAGAGAGAGAGCGTGAGGTTGCTAGAGGAAGAGAGAGAGAGACCATTTTTTTTTTTAAAAGCTAACTTTAAAATATTTACAATTGTGCCACTACCTTCCATTGATCATAACCTCTTCGTCATAACTCTAATTTGAGCCCACTACGTGTCTACGAACTTGTATCAATGTGCTTTACGCAAGGTGTCGCTTAATTTCCCAAATTCTTTCCCATACAAAAAGTTTAAACCCATTAAAATATTCTCGGGGTAAAATTATCTTTTTCTTGAATAATTTAATAATTAAATATTAATTTAGGATCGGGTTATTACATGCAAGACATCATTTTCCCTGTCCTACAAGATCGAGGCAATCATCCCCCCACGCATCACAATTCCGTCCATGAGCATTGAAGTGGGTAGTATTGACTAGAATTGCAAGCAGATGAAAGTCAACCTTGATCTATTTGAAGAAGAACGAGGGAAGGCCATTGTTCGAGTTGCAGCTTATCAACAGTAGCTGACGTCTTACTACAACAAAAATGCCAAGATTAGAAAATTTCAACCTGGAGACGTTGTGCTCAGAAAAACTTTCGTCACAGCACCAAGGCAAGGGTCAAAGAAAATAAAGCTTAACTGGGAAGACCCCTACGTGATCAGCCGGTCTGGGGGCAGAGAAAGTTATACCCTCGCCACCTTAGAAGGGAAAGAGGCTCCGAGATAATGGAATGCCCACCACCTTCAGAGGTGTTCTCCATGAAACTCCTCACTTACTAGCTTGGCCCCGAGCAGGCAATCGAGCCTTCCTCACCTCTGTCGAAGACAAGTTACTTTCAATGTTATCACACAGACATCAATATAAGTTTGAGATTTTATTTCAATGGAGTATCTTATGAGAGGTATCAACATGTCTTCGGACATAGGCCAAACGGGCCACTCTCATCTACATGTCTTCGGACACACACTTATGGGGGCTATCAACATGTCTCCGAACATAGGCCAAACGGGCCACTCTCATCTACATGTCTCCTGACAAACACTTAAGGGAGTTATCAACATGTCTCCGGACATAGGCCAATGGGTCACTCCCGTTGACATGTCTCTAAACATACACTTGCGGGAGCTATCGACATGTCTCCAAACATAGGCCAAACGGGCCACTCTCACGAGAGCAATCGACATGTCTTCAGACATAGGCCAAATAGGCTACTCTCATCGATATGTCTCCGGACATAGGCCAGACGGACCACTTACAAAGATGCAATGCGAATTGAAGTTCGAAAAACAACTGAAAATTCCACAGCAAAGTGGCCAACTAACCAAGTTCAACAAGAAAAAAAATGGTCAACTAAAGACCACTTATTGAAACAAAAAGTAAAAATATAGAGTTAAAAAATAATAAAGGAGTCTACGTCTACTAGGGGACCCCAATAGGTGACCCTTGGCCAACTATCTCCTTAGTTGCCTCCTGATCAGCAGCGTCGACGATGGCCTCACTCTACTCAACCTCCACCATCTGCTCAGCAGCCCTAGTTGGCAGCTCCTTCGCATCTGCCCTGACCTCATCAGTTGCGCCACCTTTGGCATCATCTTCCTCGACTACAGCTTCATCAGCCATCTTTTCTTCAACTGCATCTACACCCACAGTATTGATCCGCTCACTTTGAGTAGGGGCACGTTAAAGTATAGCAGCTCAGAATCTTCATCTTTGATGGGGCAACATGGAGAAGCATTGTTCCTGCATTCTTAGTATCCCAACTTGTACTAATTAGCAGCAATCTCATGCTTGGATGCCTCTGCGGCTTCAACATGGGTGTCAAACTTGATCAGCAGCTTGTCACGATTTTGGGCTAGAATGACATACTTGTGTTTGAGGTGGAAGTATGCCTCCTTATGTTTGACTAGGGCAGCAGCAACAAACTTGAGCTCACCATCTTTTTGGCCAAGAGAACTCTTCAGCGCAGACATACTCTCATTTATCTCAGAAATCCTAGCATCATGGCGAATTCGCTAGTTCAAGAGCTTGTCGGTCAAATCAGCATTCTTCTTTATCAGCTCATCGATCAGAGTAGAAGAGGGGTCAATAAAAGACGAGTTCCATATGGTCACAACAGCAAAAATCATCCCGTTTAGAAGATGATACACGACAACTTCTTCTTGCTTATCCAGGGAAAGGTTCGAGAATGTGCCAAGGTCGCCAGCCTGATGTATGTAGTCAACCAGCTTGGCACAAGCAAATGGACTTGACATGAAGTTTGTTTGAGCAGATCAAACACATGCTCATCCTCAGCAAAATTGTCACCAGCTCCCGAACCAGCATTTCGCACAATTGAAAGACTCTTTGCTCGAGCAGATGACTCTCTAGCCCTCTTGACCGGAGCTTGCAATATTGAATCAGCTCTGCGCTTGACTGTTTGTGGCGTGATAGAGGAGTCGTGATTACTGGACAAGGGTACAGTCCTCTCAATTTGATCCACGGATCAGCGCAGACGACTCGAACCCTACTTCTTAGTAACCTCCTTATAGGGCATATCACGGGTTTTAAGCAGTCCAGGTGGAGACTTGAGCAGAATATCCCGAACCTCCTGCATGCCATTGACCTTCTTGCTATTTGTGCCGACGAGGTGCTTAATACTGGCAGATGAAGAAACAACAATTCCCATGGGGACCGTCTCAACATATGGGACCCCCTAGAGGAAGACTTGCTCATGGCAGAAGGAGGTCTCAATTTCTTTCTTTGTGGAGAGACATCCCTCGATTGTGAGGTTGTAGCTTCATCTCTGATAGATCTACTGCTAGCCTTCCTCTTCTCAAGGAGCTCGGTCAAGGACTTCTCCTATTTAGACGGCAAATCATCCGGGTTCAAGCCATGCAGTTTCCATCTTTCAACATCTTCAATAAGGGGTAGACCTACAGTCTCCCTCCGATGCTCACTCAGCAACCAGCTCCAGCTCGCGCCCTACTACGCTCCAGCCTAGCTCACCTCCGAGCCCATCACGCGAGGCCCTTTGCCTCATACCTCCAGCTCCAGCTCGTATTTGAGCCCAACACGTGAGGCCTGCCCCTTGCCACTCCTTGGCGTCTAGCTCTCCCACAGCACAGCTGTCACCGTCGCCACCTTGGTTGTTCCTCTTCTCCTCACTGCCCAAAATCAAATCAAAGAAAAAATATTTGAGGGCTCAAGTTAATCTACCTTGGGGTGCACTCTTCTCCTTGAAAAGCGAAGCAATCTTCCAAGAATTCTCTCACTAATAGAAAATAGGGGAGGAGACTTTGCAATTTGAAAAGAAGTAAGGAGGAGCCTTATATTTAAAGCAACTGAGGTTCCTTGACCTACAAGCAGTCCCAAGCCCATTCCAACTAGGAACCCAATTTTAAAAAATTAGCAAGTCAAGGACCTCCTCCACTCAAGAGCCCAAGTCACAGAAGAAAGCCCAATTTCAGTTGGACAACCCAACAATTAATTCACACCTCCTCCGTGTCACCATGCGCCAGCAGAAGCTGGGGGGGCATTTGTGGATGCAAATATTTACATATCCTAGGTCAAATAATTAATCCAATCAATTTGGAAATTATTTGACTAAATTAGGGATCCTTGCCATAATTGAAGATTTGATTTAATCAAATCCCTAATTAATTCAATCTCTCCAAATTTGGGGAGAATAATTCCTTTCCATGTGTGGAATTATTCTTCTGAAACCCTAACCTCCGAGGCTCCTATAAATACATGGCTACGTATAAGGTTTGAGGTACGTCTGAAACTTTGCATAAATCCCTTCTCTAGCCGCCACACACACACACACACACACACACACACACACACACACATACACACACACACACACACACACACACACACACACACACACACACACACTCACTCTCTCTTTCTCTCTCTCTCTCTCTCACACACACACAAACACACAAGGCTCCGGCCACTCAGTTCTCCCCGATAGAAATCTCCGTACACCTTGTTAGCTACTGTTTTTCCTATACACAGTCAACCTAACTTAGGCATTGAAGGGCCTTTGACCAACACCCCCTGGGTGTGGTCTTTTCACTCTGTGTTGTTTTGCGAGGAGAAAGAGAAGCGAAGAGGAAGAAAGGATCTCGAGACAAATATTCCCTAGGGAGGAAAATCACTCCCACAGTAATCGTCTTATTAATAGTTATATACTTAAAGAAAATCCAAAGAATACAAAATAAAGAGAATTTAATATTTGAGGTTATATTCACAAGACCTTTACTCTTGCACACACACATCCTAAATAGTTCATAGTCATAGGAGTACCCACTGGCATTTATAATCTATAAAGAAGTGCATATATTATATGTACTCAATTGTTAGGATGCTTAATCTCAAATGATCACTTTTGTAGTAACATTAAGACAAGTATAGGGGTGTGCTACATAGAAACTGAATTCACCAAATGTCATTAGTTGAGAGTTCACGCACAGAAGTTTTACCTACAAGTAAAATTAGAACTATAAGTTGCAATGAAGCAACGCAGTTCTTAGATATGAGGCACCATACATATTTCCCTTATATATACATCAATGATCTTAAGAATGATATGCCTCATGTATTTTCTCGGTATTTGATTGATTCTAGGGATGTGCTTTCTTCCATTTCCTTTTTTAGCCAAGTTGTTTCACTTCTTTCTCCTCACTTCCTTATTCTAGCATTCATCAGTCAAATATATATTTTTAAAATCAGCTAGGTTTATAGACAATGGAACAAAACATCATGAGGCCTAAGCTTTCTTGTGCCCACCCTGATTCCCCTTTATTCTTCTAACACCTGTCATCTCTTAACATCAAACATAATGTTGTTAACTTTGAATAAAATGAAAAATAGAAATCCAAAAACCCAGCAGCAACCCAAGCAAAACTCTAACAACCGACACTACCCCCACAATCACCACTCTCTCTCTCTCTCTCTGAAGATGAGCCATGTAGGCGTTCTGAATATGAAGATTTTGAGAGGAAACAGATCTGGAACAAGAAGCACTCAACTTTCTTCACACTCTAAAAAACAAAACCCCCCCCAAAATATTGTGACAACTGATAACCTATTGCAATTTATTTTTGCTTTCTATTTTTTAATTTTTTGAATAAAAAAACTTTAAATTTCATTTTCTTTGTAGTGATCTCAAGGTGCGATTCTTCTTAGGATTTGTCTCGTTGATGATCCAAAAGAAAAAAACGAAAATAGAGAGAAAACAAGAGAGAGCTGGCAATGGTTGATGATGCATTCAAAGTGGGAGAAGAGGTTGGGCTAAGTTCAGACTATCTTGATATGGTGCAAAAATTCAAAGAGAGAGAAAGGGGGGCTTGGGGCAATGACGAGCAGAGGGGGCTGCCACTGAGGTGTGTTGGTTGCGGAAAAGATGAACGATTTTTTTATTTTTTATTTTTATAAAAGGGAAGATGAAGATGAACGAATTATTTTATAAAATTTTAATAAAAATTAAGAGACTTAACAGAGTTAACATTCTGTTAGTTAAGAGGACACATATCAGAAGAATAAAGGGGAAACAGGATGGGCACGGAGAAAAGGGAAACATGAAAATTTGACTCTCCAAAGGCCTCCCTTCTTGGTAAAGTTCCATCTTGGCTTTTCTTCGTCTTTTCCTATGTGAGCTTGTAAAGGTAAAGATCCTATTTAGGCAAAAGTTTAAAGTTATGGTTTCTTGGTGGCTCTTTTACCCATGCAAGTTGAGGTTTGATTGCTCGAGTTTGAATTTCAAGCAAATTGGTTTGTTCACAAAAATGGGTCATAAGTAAATTTTTTCTCCTTACCCATGTAGTTGGCCTCAAGAAAGTGGGATTGGGTTTTGGTGCTCCCAAAACCTCAATCTTTTTGAATTTTTAATGGGCCATATGGACCTTTGTAACCATCCACACTATCTAGTACTCACTAAGCAAGCCCCATGTATACATGTAGCTTGAGCCCCACTTAAGCTTTTCGGCCAGTTTCATGTTTCATGTTAATGTATCCTCATGTTCGGAACACGTCGCATTGGTTAGGGTGGGTAAGCTTGAGCACCCTAGTAAATTGTATGAATTTAAATTGATCTCTACATATTGCCGAATTAAAGTCTTGATTGGCATGGTACGAATATCAGTGTATGCATAGGAAATTCTTGATGTTACATGTGGTGTTTGATATGCCTCGATGTGCCGGGGCTAAGCTTCTCTTGCAGCAAAGTGATGCAATCAGACTTGAATATCGTTGGACCTTCCCTATATTTTTTGGACCTAAACAAGTCTCAACCCTGACCTTGTAAAATGGTATAGATTTAATACAATTTGCATCATATTCCTCTTATAACTCATAGCAATCTGCTACAACTTTGAAACTTGATGAAATATCTAAGGATCTTAGCAAGTTTCAACATTTTAAGTTTAGGATCTCTCTCCACTCTTTGATTGGCTTTCCGTTTTTGTTAGTTTTGAACTTCTGTTTTGGTTTTCATCTTTGATGAAAGGACTTGCCTCGAATTCCTCAAAATCCGGGACGAATCATGTGGTAATTCCGACATCATACTGATGCCAAGCCCACTTACTAAAAGAGATGAAACTTTTTGCCGAAATTTCGGCAGAGCCTCTCCTGAAAAACGAACTTAACCAAATTTTTGGACCTATCAAAGGCACAATTTAAGATTTCTAAACTTCAGCATGCACAATGTAAAAGCATACAGTTCACAGAATAGGCCTCTGGCCTTAAATCCAACCCTACATGGGTGATAACATAGCAATTCTAAGGAAGACTCCAGTTTACAACCGAAATGAAGTTCAAGGGAAATTAAACAAATAGAAATGCCCTACAGAAGTTCAGGGCGCACAACAAAAAATCGTGAGGGAAATAAAACAAAGTTTCTATATACTTGCCCCACTGTTTGGAGAAAGATATCAAAGCATGCAGTCAAACCATTTGTGTACAATCACAAGAAGTTCTAAAGACTCAGACCAGGGTCAATCATCCATCCACATGAGTTTCAGACTCGTCATGACCACAAACATATTTTAACCATAACTACTTAGTAAAGCTGAAATATAACCAAGCATTTGATCTCACCACGACTGGGCTCTAGGCTCCCCAACATTTTTAAACCAAACTCAACAAAAGTAACAATTTAAGTCGCGGTTGCACCTAGGTGGAACCCCAGGCTACCTACGTACCCCTTGGTGAGGGATCAAGCCACACGTAGTTCTTATATCGACAATCACGATTTTAGATGATATACGATTATTTAAAGTAAAACTAACGATTAAATTTAGATTCATCACCAATTTCAAATCCGACAAGGCACACACTGAACACTTTATAAGTTTCTTCCCTTATGTCAGTTCATCTCCACAACCATACCCTATCCAAGGTGTATGTTGTCGAACAACACTTTCCAAACTATAAATCAGATGTTCATACATGTGCAGATACTCACGAAGCACCCGTTCAAGAATTTCATTAGAAAACGAATACACATATACATATATTTAATATGCATGTAAATATATATATATATATATATCAATATACACACCTCACACCATCATCATGTATCAAGGGCAGACAATCCAATCTGGGGATCGCTTGACTAGACCACATGGAGGAATCATCAACAACCATGTCGCCCGGGACGAACCGTCCATCCAGGGGGCTGGGCTAACCAGCACGCACAGCAGAATCCTTAATACTCGTGCGCCTGTGACAAGTCCTACGCGCTCAGACTACCCAGTTATCCATTTTCATGTATCCAAGTATCCATTTCCATGTATCCAAGTATCCATTTTCATGTATCCAAGTATTCATTTCCATGTATCCAATTATCCATGTCCATTGTTTTCAAGTATTAGTATCCAAGGGGAGGTACATATGATAGTACACATCATGCACCGGGGAAAACAATCCAACGCTGGAATCGTTTGGTTGAACCACATGGAGGAATCCTCAACAACCATGTGGCCAGGGACGAGCCGTCCAATTGGGGGACTAAGCTCATAAGCACGCACAGCAGAATCCTCAATACTCATGCGCCTGTGATAAGTTCTACGCGCGCAGACTACCCTACTAAGGGTCTACCGTAACTCCCTGTTAAGGGTGCACGGGTTCCGACATATCCAAACCATGTCCTCAATTTCCAAGTATCCATCAATTCTAATATCAGTATCCATTTTTTTTGGGGGGGGCGGGGGCGAGCGGGCAAGGGGCGGGGTACATGAGATGGTGTGTCATCACCAGGATCCAAAATCCACTTTCATAAACTAATATATAATAAAGATAATACTCTCAAAACCCAATTTCCAAAACAAATCGTTTCCATATAACAAAAATATATATAATAAAATAATACCCATTTTTCCTTTTTGAAAACTATATTAAAAAAAATATCGAAACTAAATAAGCCCATTTAATTTAATTAATATTCAAATTATTGTTCATATATTTAGGAAATATACAACTTTTGAAAATCCCACAAGACAAGATAATAAAATCCAAAATACCCTCTTTAAATTTCCCAAAACCATAGCCCTTTATAAATAATATTAATAGCACCACTAATAATAGTAATAATAATATGCATTCCCGAAATTCCCATAATCAGGTATTCCATCATAAAAATTCACTAGTTTGACTTAGATCATCCAATACTTCAACATCTGTTCTCAACTCAACTCAATTTTCACATACAAATGACATACAACTCAGCAAACCAAAATTCATAACCCCTATTATTCACTTTCCGAGACACCCTTTTTAAAACCCACATCGATATACAATGTGCCCACAATCCCAAACACATAGACATATATTTGAATGTAAACATATAATCGACATTTAATTAGATCCTTACCGCGCCCAAACCCCTCTATCAAGCCATGAGTGAATTATAATAACAATCATCATAATAAAGCGATATTAATAATATTAATGATAACAACAACAACAACAACAATAATAATAATACTAACAAAATCCCTAGAAATCCCATAATCATAACTTCCAAACGCGTACCCCTAAACTAAGAGCTACGTAAATAAATCCCTGATGCTTTCAAGCTAATGCATAGAAATTCTTTCTTTCTAGTTTAGTAATGAGGATTGGGGATTCGAACTTAAAATCTATTCCAAAAGATGGGACCTGTGGTCAATGATTTGGCCAAACTTTCCATTTTTGGTCAACAGGGCTTGCGGGGCCCATGACCTCTGATTTCCTATCCTAACGTTCCTACAGGTTCAACGAAGTTTACTAAATAGGTCCTTCAAGTTTGGACCACATCGAGTGGTCAAGTCACTCGCGATCGAACGATCGGACGGTTACCGTTTTACGCAAACGTTAAGTCATTGAATCGAAGCATCTAGAGCTCCCAATCACAATTCGTGAACTTACAGGGTCCTAGAGGTACCTAGATCAACATATTTAAAAATGGAGTCGATCCAACAGTCCGAACATATTGAACCCAGATAACGCATAATATGCGTAAATTTGATCGACCTCCAAACGATAACCAATTTCAAATCCGAGCATAGCGTCGTGCTCAGGATGACATGGGGATCATTTTTGGACCAAAGGGCCACCTAGAAATGGTCCACGTGCCGCCACACGCTCCAGCAAGGCGTCGGTGTCTTGAGAAATTTCAGTGATCTGAAAATTCTTGAAACACCTAACAATACCTATACCTATACCTATACCTATTCCATTGTTCAGGACACCAAATGGAGCAATTTTTGTTCTTAGACCATGGCCAAAAAGTGACGGGAACTTGCCGAAAACACGAGCCAAAAATGGGCCAAACTTTAAGCGATAAATCGAGTTCCAAAACTCAAACATCGATCCTATCAACCCAACCATGAGCTAGAACACATTGAGAGGATGAAAAGCATACCTAGATTGAAGAAATTGGCGACTGGAATCGCTGGAACCCGTGGTGAAAGTTTTGGGTCAAAATCGATCGATTTTCTCGCTATTCCGGTGACGGCGGCTGGGGCTGCAGAGGGGTGGGGTGGGAAGAGGGGAGTTGGCCGGTCGTTTTGGGACCAGTCCCGGCTCAGATGATGGCCGGACGTGGCGGCAGTGGCCTAAAATTCGGTTTGATGAACAATAACAGGGGGGCTATCACGTGCAGAGGGGAGAGGGGGAGAGAGAGAGAGCAAGAAGAAAATGTGATTTTTAAAAACCCATTTCAAAATATTTAGGATTATGCCACTAGGCTTCTGTTGATCGTAACTTCTTCATTACAACTCCGATTTGAGCCCACTACATGTCTAAGGACTCATCTCAACGCGATCTATGTCATGGTACCAATCAATTTCCCAAAACCCTACTGGATTTAAAAGTGACCAAATTAACCCTATCCCCAAGGGTAAAATTGTAATTTCATAATTTATTAAATTAATTAAATTAAACGAATACTTAAATTTGGGTCGAGATGTTACATTTGAAGTAACGCAATTATTATGCATTTAGGCTTTTCCTTTGTAACAAAATAAATGTTAGGTTTAATTTCAATTTACTACATTGGCCTTTTCACCAAATGGCATGTAACCAAAAAAAAAAAAAAATATAGAGGAAGAAAAGGGTAGAGAAACCCTAAGAAATGAGTTTGCCATGCATGAGGGTGTGAGATTCAGATCTGGTCGTAGGATCTTTTAGGAAATGTTTACTAATAAAGAATCGAGATAAGCATGAATCAGAATAAAAAATAAACAGAAACATAGTTCCAATAATGAGAACTCATGGACCATATTCTTCTCCAATTTGAGTTTTGCTTACATCCCGAATGAACCATCAGAGCCATTGTTAACTGTTGGTCGTTAAGATGTATTCTCGAACATGAATCGGGTCAGCATTCCAATTAAACTGTTTACTGACTGTCAAGAATCAAATGAAAAATAAAACTGTTTCCCATTAAAACCGTTTACTATTTTGAAGAATCGGAATCAAAACCAATTTGATTACCAAAATACCCTTCTACAAAACAAATTTTATTTTTTCAACTACTTATACAAGTTTTCAAATTACCAAAAAAAAAATAATAATAAACCAACTTTTGTTACGTAATAAGAAACCAACTTTATATATATATTGTGTTACAAATAGAATTTGATATTTGTAAAAATATAATATATTGTTATATGTTTAATTATTTTCTTCCAATATAAAAATAAGTTAAAAATCCAACTTATTTATTGCATGCAATTCTATAGCAAAAAAAAAAAAAAAAACATGAAATGTCATGTGACAAAATGGGTGCACACTAGCTGCTATTATTGTGCCTAAAAAACATAGTTGTTGTCTTTCTGTAAAGGGGTATTGGGTTTTTTCATATATATAAAAAATATGACGGCAATTGGGAAATGGAAAATCTTATTCCGATTCACCCTTGCCCAATCCCACCTCCAATCTCAAGGATCAAATTTCCTCCATATCATAAACAAAAGAGTAATCCGGAATGAGACTCATTCTTTCCATTTCCATTCCCATTCCCACTCTTTCCAATCACTAGTTGTATGTGGATTCTAAATTCAAAGATCCAAATCACCTCGTGTTGGTCGAAGAAAGCTAAGCTAAGGCTCATCGATGACTTGGGTGTGAAAACACATGTACGATGCTTCATAAATGCCTAAAGGGGGGCGGGGGGTGGTTAGTGAATGTGCAAATTTAAAATTATGCACAACATAAGAAAATAAATAGACGTGCCAAGATTGATAAAATTAATTATTTAATATGACCTGTGCATCAAAATAAAAATTAAGTGATCACACAAAATTTTAACATAGTAAAGCCCCACCTCTAGGGAAATGTTCATGGGACACCTTAGTCCAAAAATATTCCAATATAGAATGATGTGATTACAAGTACTCACACATTTATCCTAAATACATTCTAGAGAAAGGTTTACCGAAGCCAAAGCACACTGTTGGTATGAAGTTATGTTCGCATTCCCTAGACCTTAATATAGGTTTAGAAGTATCATCTATTGTTTGCGTAAAATACATATATATATAGTCCCATTTTATTGAGGGATCCCTTAAATAAATTATTTGAGGGACTCCCTCTAGGGTACCTTATAAATTTGTTTTTAACGATTCAAACCATCTATTTTTTAGGTCTCCATTCATAGATCATCTTTGCAAAAAAAAAAAAGACAAATTGAAAACCGTTAGACATCTAATTGTGTACTATAAAAAAAATCAATGAACACGGTGCTTCAAGAAAGTACTAAAATTTCAATAATTTATTTGAGTGGTCAAATGATATCGGATTTAAGTGATTTTTTGTAGAGATGATCTTTGAATGAATATCTACAAAATAGATTGTTTGGATTAGTGAAATACAATACGGTGTAGGCCCTACAAATGTGTCCCTCAAATAAACTTATTTGAGAGATCCCTCAATAGAAGCTCTTTGTATATATACATATATATTCTTGTCAAAATCACCTTATAGTAAATCAGAAGTTTACTTATGAAGAGACTTTGTTGATGTGAAACTGAAAGTGATCTTTCCATGTTGTTGGTGAGGACGGAGATGAGGGTGAGTCATAAAAGAAGGCTTTCAGGTGCTTCACAAACTCCTTGGGCTTTTCCAGGTTCACAGCATGTCCTGCGTTCTTGATAATCACCAGTTGAGCACTTTTCCCTACATGCCTAAGACAAACAAAATATATATGCACCAACGAAGAAATATTATCATTCAATATTATTTGTTTCAAGCTAATTAATATAAAGTCAAATTAACAATTTCTTTCTCATTTGCATTTACGTACCTCTTTAATCTGTACCCTAGCTCCACCGGAAATATCTGGTCCTGTTGTCCCCATATTATCAATGTGGGCTGTTTAAAATGGAACAGTACCGTAATCATTGTTAATAAGGAAAATTATGTGAGAGAGAGAGAGAGAGAGAGAGAGAGAGAGAGAGAGAGAGAGAGAGAGAACCCTTTAGCGACAAAAAAACCCTAATGAAAACGTCATAAGTCATAAGGTAGACATGCATAAGGACTTTAAAGCAATGAAATTGAACTCTGAAATAGTTTCATGTGTAGGCAAGAATGGGAGAGACCATATCACCTGTGTGATCTTGGGAAGATTAAACATTTTTCGCTCCGTGAGTATTGCCCGGATCAAGTCTCTCTTTTCTTCTACATAATCTGTACACATCACCTGTCAAAATACAGAAAATTAGTTATACTTAAGCATTTGCAGAGGGGAAATGGAGGAGGAGAGAGAGAGAGAGAGATTTGAAGTACATGAATGAAATCCGTGAGAAAAAAAGAGGGCACGGTCTTTGCAGGCTTGAAAAATGAAAAGCGCATCAATTCCTTAAGCTTCTCTGGAGTCTGAGGCAACAAAATGCTTGCAGCCTCATCCAAGTTCGACACCCTAAACAACCCTTCCTCCATATCCTTCGCCTCCAAGCACACCCCGGCACAGCACAGCGCAACCCTCTCTACCATCCCCGGGCACTGTAAGGCCACGTTGTACGCCACAAACCCACCATAGCTTATCCCCACCATGCTCATCTTTCCAACCCCGTGGGCCTCCATCAACCTTATTACACATTGCGCTTGGAACGACTCTGAGCGTTCCAAGCACGATGTGTAGGAGTGGCCGAAAAAGAGGAGGTCGGGCACGTACACGTTGAAATGGGGGGTAAAGTGTCGTAGATGCTCCCCGTATTGCCACATAGCATTGGCTCCGAAGCCGTGGAGGAGGAGGAGGGTCGGTTTGTAGGGTTTGTGGGATTTGGGCACCCAGCAATTCATGATGGTGCCATCACCTAGATTGGTTAAAACCGAGCGAAGGCCGGCGTTGGCGAAAGAATGCCGGTAAAACCAATCTATGGAAGCCGTAAGGCTGATGAATTTAGGAAGCTTAAGAGGAAACATATATATTTGACAGATTTTGAAAATTGAAGAATTAACGTAACGAAAATAAATTAATTTCAAAATTCACGAAAAACTTGCATGCATACGTACGTAGATGATGGGGATGACATTGATCATAATGAATCTCTGCATGCATACGGTTATATACATATGCATATAACTAACTAACTAACTAACTAATGCTCTAGAATGAATGCTTTTTGGTCATGAGAGAACTAAATTAAGCTGAACGCCCAGAGAGGCCAAACAGATTCTTCAAAACAAACGTGAATTTGGGCTATATAGATTATTTCGAGTATAAATGCATCCATGAAAGGAAAGGAAAAAGGAGACGTCATGACTGTAAAGTAGAAAAACTCCCGAAGTTTGTTTGGTCGAAAGATGTTGAAGCTGTAGATCCATTGGGTGTTTGTGTGTACGCAATTTTATCCGTTTGTTTTGTTCTTTCTTTGGATAATTAAAATTTAAAACTACTATTTATGTGTTTGAACCATGTAATCCAGAGCTAATTGAACACTCATGAGTAGTATTTTTGTGTTTTTTATTTGTTATTTTTTACGTATAGGCGCACGTAACGTGAATCCGGAAAATTGAGATTTTATTAACTCTACATAAGAATATATCAAGGAAGTCCAAAACGGTGAGACATTGAAAATCCAAGAATGTCATAAATAAACTTAAATGGTTAAAAAAAATTAAAAAAAGAGAATTGGTCGACAGAGAAATAGTTACAATTCTCTGCTGGGGAATAAACAAAAGAAATTTCACAAAATTAAAAGATGGAAATCTATTTCTTTTTCCTTTTATAATGTTTTGCGTGTGGGACAAATAAAGTACGGCAGCTCTCAATTTCTCAAAAAGAGATCATATAAGCAAGCATCCATCACTTATATAGAGAGGCCTCTCAACGGTAGTCCAAAGCATGATTAATTACAAGAGAAACTAAATATGCACATAAGACTGACCAAAAAACTTGTTGCAGCCGCTAAACAAAACATCAGCCTCTTTCTCTCAATTTTCTTTGATACGAGTATTACACCGTATAATTGTTGTTTGCAGGGAATCAGCTCATCAGTTCCCTTAGTCTTTTTTCAGCAAGATTGGCAACCTTATTTTGAGGTTCAAGAACAAGGGCATGCTTGAAATCTGCAAACGCCAAAGGAGACAAATTGAGAAAGAAGCTAAACCAACCATAATTGTAAGTTTCTTTCTCCTTTCTTTTTTTTTTTTTTTGGTCAGCCACCGGAGTAGTATGTTGCACATGTAAGGCTAAGACAGGCAAACCTAAAATCTTGAACCATATCAGACATGGCATGACACAGCATGGCTAGTACAATGGAATATGAATAAGAATTATATGTGCTAGAGAAGTGAGAGACAGTTCATCTTGTGCTAGGTTTATTTAATACTCTTGGGATTATTTTTCGTTTAACGTCATTAAGGTTTCAAATTTTTTATGTTTAAAGCATTGTAACTTCTCTTCCTTTTTAATAGAAAAAATATAGCATCGCTTTCACAGTTTGTTCTTCTATTGGATTTTCATCCATTCATTTCTTTCCAATATGGATTGTAAAGCAACATGAGATACTGTCTTGCTACTAAGATTAGATGAGACATTCGAAAAGACATCACTGATAATACCTTCACTTCTCAAACCTAACTCACGCTGTTCATTTCAACCACTCCTCGAATCAAGAGGGATTGGAACCCAAATGCTTCATCAACATGTAATTGTTTCTATAATCTTGATGAAGATGATAAAAGGTCAAAGGTCCAAGGTGTTCCAAGTTCTGTAGCAATATATCCGATTGCTGGCCAGACTTTCAAAATCAAAACAAAAAGTTCTAAAACAATCTTTCTATGCAAAAACTAATCTTGTTCATAACTACTTATTGAAACAAAAATCAAGAGAAGTGCAGATGACTGAAGGCAACTACCCCACAGCGTCATGAAACTCACTAGAATGGATCTAGCAATCCATGACTCAATGAAGTGGGAAGACTACATGACTGCATAAAGTAGTTCACCTTAATAATCATACAATTGAGCTCATGTGATGATAACCAGATACGTGAAACATCAGTGCGGGATTTCCAAACATTGAAGCAGCACAGCACATACAAAAGAATATGAAATCAGAGTTCTAACCTTGAGCAGCATCCTTATAACAAAGAAGTGATTCTCTGGCTGTTCCACGTCTCATATATGCCTTCACATTCTGCACAAATGTCGAACAAAGAACAAAGGATCACAAATAGTAAAAAAGAAGATGCCGTACAGGCTCAACGACACAATTTACATTCACATGTTCCAACTATATAGGCAGCACAAATTTTGTATGTATCTGTTTGAACTAAAACGCAACGCTCATGAAGTAGAGATATTCAATAAATGGTCAGATCAGATAACCCAAACTATGGCTTGTATATACCACAATGGTAGGTCAGTAACTAAATCGGTAACGTTAAGAATCAAATTTAATCACCAATAACGCTACAGGCACCAACTTGTTTACCAACTTTTGGATACCAACACATGTGGCACATGACATGGCAACCCATTAAATGGGTTTCTTTTTTTTTTTTTTTTCTTTTTTCAGTGTGAAATTCTTTTAGTTATATAACAAATTATGTAATTAAAATAGATGAGATGGCAGATGACATGGGTTGCCATGTCATGTGCCACGTGTTGGTATCCAAAAGTTGGTAAATAAGTTGGTGCCCGTAGCGTTATTGTTTAATCACCTAGCTTGAATCTGGTATTTTTCAATCATTCTATTTAACGGATGCTCCAGGCAACAGTAAGAGTTGAAGAGTAAAGAACCACAATCAAATCCCAGAAACAAATAAAACAATAATAATTGTTGCTCATCCAGTTTTGTACCTTACTCCACTATAGAAATACTGTTGAAAAAAAGAAGAGGAAGTTTCTAAATGACTTAGCCGTAAGCATCAGGAAGAGGTGTATTGAATTCCAAACTACCCTTTTACTAACTGAATTATTGATTACATTAAGCATAACATGAACATGTTTGTAGTGCTTCGACCAATAGTTATAAAAACAATGAGTGTAAAAGATCTGCGTACTACAAAATGGCTTTATTACCTTTTTGTCAAGTGATATTGCCTTACTGCAATCCTCTTCAGCTTGCTGGAAGCTGCATGATTGAAATTGATAAGTGCATAGATGGAAACGCCAACAGAAAGATAAGTTGACAGACAGGTGAGAATTCATACCACCCTAATTCCAAGTAAGCAGCTGCCCGGTTGCAATAATAAGTTGCGCTCGTCATGTTTAATTTTATAGCTTCAGTATAGTACTTGACAGCCTTATTCCATTGCTTTCCCTTAAATGCAGCATTTCCCTGGAAGAAGATTCATGAGTAAACATAGAAATTAAAAGAAAATAATAATGCTAATTGATACAATGGTTCTACAAATTTTTTTTTCTGGTAGAAAATGAAAATTCAACAGAACTGGCCAAAATATTCTACAAATATAGAAATCAATAGGAGCCAAAAGGGGAAAAAAACTGAACACCCCCTGAAGTTTGACCCATTGTATCACTTTCATTCTTAAATCTTTTTCTTTTTTTTTTGGGGTGCCAAATTGCTCCTTAAACTTCACTTTTGTGTGTGAAACATCCCTGCCTGATCAATTCAGTCATAATTTCCATCAAAGCAGTCATGTGTAAGGCACATGACCACATTTTCAAAGAAATAATCATTCCTTTACGCCCTAACATTAATTATATATATGAATATTAAAATAACCTAATTATAAGAAAATAAGAAATAAATAAATAATCTATCCTACCTCTCTCTCTCTCTCCTTCCTATCTCTTCCTTCCACTAAGAATCAGATTAAGATTCATCATTCACTAGGAAAATACAGAGTATAATAGAGCTCAAGACTAGGAAAAGGAAAGCATTAGCCAAGCTTATTTTATGTCAATTGCAAAAGTAGTGATGTGGAAAATAGAAGGTACCACTAACAGGAGAGGACAAAATTTTTAACTCAATTTATTAGCATATAAACGTGGCAAGTACCAGTTATGCGGAGAATGCAATGGAAAACTCAGGGTAAAGATGACAAAAAATATTGCAGAACACTAAGCATTGAAAGCTTTAGATAAGATCTTAAGGGTGAAGAAACCTTCTCTTTTAAGAGTTCTGAAACATCCAGGTTATCATTGGTATCTGGCAATGGCGATGAATGGGATGCAATGCTGACTTTCTCCTGAATTGAAGAGTACATATCCAAGACTGTATCGAGGAGAAATTTATCAACACTATGGAATGCGATGAATGAAATAGAGATGGGACTTTCTTTGTGCTTTCCTACTGGAATTGTAACCTGGAAATGTGCAAATATAATCATGAATAAATCAAAGCTACAGAAAGTCAAAGAGAAAGATGAAGGCTGAAACTTTTAAAGTACTTAGTTACCTGACAGCACCCAGACATGCTGGCAATGCTTGATAATGCTAATGTTCTATCGTTGAACTCAGATGACTGTCTTTTCTTTGTATTTAGCTTTAATGGAGGATCTGCAACTGTGGGAATCACTAATATTCCATCATCCTGGGCAAGAGAAGGTACAAAAATAGAGTTATATAAAAGGAGGTATTGTACATATAAACCATCAGGTAGAAAGAAATTGAACATGAATAACAACAAAGTAAAGTCAACTCAATCTTTTCATAAAATAATTTTGTTCAATTAGCCCATATGATCAGCGACACAACACAATTTGACATGCAGAAATGCAGGAGTGTGTTGGAGCTGCAGATTGTTATTCCTCTCTTCTGGTTTCAGGATGGAGGAGGATATAAGAGAGCTCAGGTTGCTGGAGCTCAACATGCCACTAAAAGCAGACAGGAAGACTACAGCTAACTAACTAAATCATTATTTAAAACCTCTATATTGTCATCCATGATAAAACAAAAGAACAACTTACTTCTATATATTATAAGGATGGAGAAATTGTCACGTTACTAAAGTGTTAAACAGGGAACCGGGTTTTAACCATAGGTATCTCCAATTCTCCAACCCAGGCAATATAGGATAGAGACTAAGAGTATCCAAGATACATTCTAAAATTACCAAAAAAAACATTTATACCTTCTCTTTATTCAGCCAGACTTAATATTTCTCATCCCTAAAACCTAGACCAATACTTTCAACAATCAACTTATCAGAGATAATTTTCCAGCTCACTCCAAATACACTACATTGAATGCCTAGGAGTTGTATTATTGACCCTTGCCCTTTGAGAAATTTTGCTTTAAATGTTCAACCCATTGCTAGGTGATGGAACATGATTTTATAAGCTCCTGCCTTTCAGTTATGACCAAAAAGAGTACCTTCCATTTTGTTATGGGCAAAAAAAGTACCTTCATTTCAGTTTAAATTTCTCATTAAACAAAAACTACTCCAACAATGATGAGCAACCCCTGTAAGTCGAACATATTTACAGAAAATGAAAACAAACAACAGCACCAAAGAATATCTCTATGCACAGAGAGACAGTACAACAAGAAAAACAAAAGCATATTGTGCAGTTTACAATTTAATGACATTTAAAACGTTTCTAAGCTTACAAAAGCTTCTTTCTTGGGCGTCGCTTCATTAGAACTTAACACCAACGAAGTGGATAAATCTATAAAATATTAAATGAATAAAACAATTTGACGGGAGTTGGGATACCTTTAAGAGACTTTGAAGAGCAGCTCTCATCTCAGTCCTTACTTTATATAGGGTTTTCATGTTTTCATGTGTAGAGTCAATTGCTGCACGAACATGATCTGATGCATCAGGTCCTAGCCTTGGTTTCGCTGATTTAACCCATTCTTCATGATTGGTTTTGAATTCACATCTGAAACGAATTTGTAGATGCCAATGAAGTTAGTACTAACAATTTCAAGTCCTCAACTAAACTGCAACTATCCTCCTGATTCAAGAACAGAAAGTGCTGAGAGAGAGAGAGAGAGAGAGAGAGCTAACAAATCAAATTCCATTTACAATAAAGAACTGGAAATTTATGAAATTTGGAGAATTTGAAAATAAATAATTGACTTGAATAATCTTACAATACCTTTGTAACAAAAGCATCACAGAAGAGAGAGCTTTCAAAGTAAATATTTCATTTTGATGTTTTACGGATTCTTCACGAAATCCTTTTAAACCGGGTACATTTGAAGCAACATACTGACTAAAATTCATATGCTTCGGAGGTTGGTCTGCAGAAACAATAAAAGAAGCAACTTCAACACCATTATGCTTGGTTTTATTTTTTATGAACAACTCTATCACGTTATGACAACAGAGATATCTCATGGTAGACTTTAACATTGATATTTAAAAAGTAAAAGAAATGGTAATGACTATAAAGCCCTATAGATACAACAAATCTCAAGTCAGGCAACTTACACCCAGATAGATGTTCAATTGCTTTGGTGACAACCTGTACTGTCTTCTCTGTAGGAACTTTAGAAAGCTGAAAGAGGTCATCAGCAAAAATAAGGCGCCTTGGCCTTTTAGTTTCCACTGACTTTAGTTGAAGCAAAACATGTCCAACATGGTGCAGAATAGATGGATCTCTGGTAAAAATTCCTAAAGGACCAGCACATAACAAAATGAGAAAATGAAAGAATAAAAAGAAAAATTATAAGCAAGCAAGAAGAAGTTCCCAGCATACCAACAGTGTCTAAACTCTGTGAATTTGGCGAGACTCCAATCATAGATACAGCCCCATGTGACGGTCGGAACCCAATGACGCCACAAAATGATGCTGGAATTCTCACACATCCAGTCGTATCAATACCTATAAAAGCATGAGAACTTCAAATGATCAGTTTGTATAGTTAACAAGCCAAAGCACAAGGGTAAGTGCTATGTGCATGATTACATATTGAGTCCAATTTGAGTCCCTGAGCATGTCCTTGATGTCTAAAACCTTTTCTTTGATTGTGACTTGAGACAGATCACTGAAAGAGTGTGAATTTAAATATGCAAGATACGCCATGTAATCGAACCAACAGTAAAACGAAGTAGAAATTTAGCAAAAACAGCAAATGGGTGGTACAAACAGCAAACTAAATTGGGCAAGTAACATATTCTCCAAAATTAACAAAAAGGAACTTACCAAGAGCAAAGTCAACGAGACCAGCCGCAACAGCCACAGCAGAACCACTGGAAGAACCTCCCGGGATATGCGACTGTAATTGCGGATTCACAGGCGTTCCATAATGCACATTCTCACCAGTAATCCTGTTACAAATCAAAATTTCATTGCTCTTAGTTCCATTTCTTTCTTTCTAAATTTATTTTCTTCATTTAATTTTTAGGTTTTTATCAATATGAACATAAATTCGTCTAACATTACCCAAAGTTGAGTTCGTCCATGACTGTTTTTCCAACGCAAGTAGCCCCATTCTTCAAGAGGGCCGTCACCACCAACGCCGTCTTCGTAGCCGCTTCATGCGTTCCCGCCCAATCCGGGCTCCCAAACCCCGTCACATACCCTTTCACATCAAATCTAGATACAACAAATAATCAACCAAATCAAAATCAGCACAAAATACAAAGTAAATAAACCGATATTGAAAACAAACAAAAACAGAGAGAGAGAGAGAGAGAGAGCGGGAACGACATGTCGCTGATGGCGAAGGTGAGGGAAGCAAGGGGTTGTCTGGCGGCGGGAGGAGGGGGCTGAGGAAAGGGAAGAAGGTCGAAGCGAGGCTCCAGAAATGGTTCTCTGAGCATGATTTGGGCTCTGCTTCGTCGTCTTCGCCGTTGAGTCTCGGCCACGATCACGATCCCGGCGACGCTAAGACCGATGACGATCCAGGTCCTTGGGTTGGAGGACACATTGGCCTTAACAACGTCCAAGGGCTGCTTCCACATGGTGCCAATGGAATTGTGGAGGACCGAAGCTTCAGAATTCTTCTGAGCGAAAACAAGGGTTTTGGCAGGGTTTTAGATTTATTTGCCTCTTTATTTTGTTTGTTTTGTTTTATATTTTTTTTATATTTTTATTTATTTGTTGTTTGATCAATAAGTTAATGGCCGCGCGAATATTCTTTCCGAGAAAATGTCAGCTCAAATAAGGGAGTAATTTTTGTATGTTTTGGATAGGGACTATTCACTAGGAAATATTTATGCTGATAAATTTTATTTTATTTTTCTATGAACATTTCTGTTAGCAGTTTAGAAGAATTTAAGGTTCGTTTGGTACGTTGGACTGTACTGATTAATTTCTGTCGGATAATATTAAGAGTGTTTCTATTTAAATCCCGCACTTCTCTTTGTTCACTCCATATTTTTAGTGCACCACAACTTCTAATTCAAATTTTCTCAATTTCTAAGAAAACCCCACTATCTTCTCAAATTATCCCTAAATACACACTGAGCATGAAAAATAAAAAACTCATAACCTCACACCTCACACCCCACACCCCGCTATCTTGTCCTTCACCACTCTAAGTTCACCTCACACCTCACACCCCGCATCCCTCTGTCATGTACCAGTATTATAAAAGAAAGGAAACACACACAATTTGAATAAAGCATCCTCTCCTTTGGTATGAGAGAAACTTTGCACTACACCAAACACATTGCCATAAGAAGATTACAAAGACACAGGCCCTCAACTTCTCCACCTTTGCGTGCCCAGTTCTTCAATCACAACAAGGCCCATGTCTTCCAACCCAAAACCTCCAAACCAAAAGGCTGGCAAATGCCAACCTCTTACAACTACGCGATTTAATGGCTGATCATAATGTGGTCTCTTACAATGCAATGATTGAAGGTTACTGAAGACAAGATAAGATGTCTGAAGGGCTGGATCTTTTCAATGAGATGAGGCTTAGATTGCTCCATGCGAGTCTCTTGACAATCGTCAACCTTCTTGGTGTCTCAGCTGATTTATTTACATTGGAATTAAGCAAGCAAATTCATGCCCTGGTCACCAAATATGGGTACTGTTTGGACGTAATTGCTAACAATGCTCTCATAGATGTTTTATTCTAAGTGTGTGGGGTGTGTGTATAGATGTACTAGGGTTAAGTATTAAGTTTGACCTTTTTTTATCTTTTTATACAATAATAAAACTTAAGAGCTTAATGATTTAATTGTGTTGGCGAGTCCTTACTTAGTTAGGATTTTGGTTTCTTATTTCATTAGAATTTTGGTTACTTACCAATTATTATTTAGTCCTATTGTAATAGAGATTTACTTCCTATTGTAATTTAGATATATTTCCTATTTTATTTAGGGTTAACACATCTTTATACTTGTATAAATACCTCTATATTGGAGAAGAATAATAATATGAGAAAATATGAGCGTATATGAGCATAATTGAATATTTGCCCTACTTTGTTTGACATGGTATCAGAGCCAGGTTTTTCTTGTGACCTGTGCTTGCATTCTCCTTATAATTTGAGTGCTCTCCTCCCCTCCTCTTCAAGTGGGGGAGGGGGAGTGAAAAAGATTTATTTCAAGATATTGCCTGTTTCTTGACTCCGACGACCCCTTCTCTTTAGGGGGAGAAGGGGAGTGAAGAGAAGTTGTGTCTGCGTGAATTAGGTAAAGTATATATGGAGGAATTCTCCTTCACTTTGGTTGCTGTTATCATTGCCATTGTTGTGGTCGATGTTGCCGCCGTTGATGTTGCCTTTGCTTGCTTCGCTTTCCATTGATGTGGTCATTGTCGTTGTTGTTGTTGTGGCCTTGCCCTTTGCCTTTGCTTCCGCCTTACTTACTACCATGCTCACAAAGGTTTCTGTGTTCTACCTTATCTACTGTCGTGCTCATAGTGTTCTGCCTTACCTATTGTCATGCTCACAGGGTTTCTGTGTTCTGCCTTATCTACTGCCGTGCTCATAGGTTTCTATATTCTGCCTTATCTACTGCCATGCTCAAAGGGTTTCTGTGTTTTGTCTTATCTACTGTCGTGCTTACAGGATTTCTGTATTCTGTTATGTGCCCTACTTTTTCGGATTTGCTCTTGTGTTTTCTGACAGGACCCGACCCAATTTCCGCTCTGAAATTCGAGCCAAGTCCTGTGCGTGTCCGACACCTGGAGAATGTCGGGCACAAAAGACCTTCTTACCCTTCTCGTACAAAATTCTTTTAAAATTTCCCTTAGACTTCTACCGAAAATTCGGCAGAGTCTCCCCTGTAATTTGACCAAACCCAGATTTTTCCACCTGTTCAACAAACAAATAAATCTACACCAACTGCCAGAAGAGAATAACTAAGTATTCACCAGCTCCAGTTTTCCACTAAAACTAGATATCAGAGCATTTTCTACAAAACTCTACCTTACTTGGTGGCGCGGATGCTATGAATGGCCCGGTGGTGGATCCTGCTTACTTCTACGGCCTGGGGGCGAAAAACAAGTTTGAAAATGTGAGTGGACAAAAATAATGTTCTTGAAATCAGTTTACAATCATAATAACCCCCATAGTAAAAATAATTTGATAAGTAAAGCTAAAGTTCACCTGTGTTTAATCTAAAGTATTCTTCTAAATATAAATATGTAACAGTATGTATATAGATTCGTAAAGCTGAACAATTATATGAAGAGATAAAACATGCACGTTTATTGAGAAAACTGATATAAGATGATTGAAAAACAATAGCTGCATAAAAGTGCTCAAATTGCTTTAAAACTACTACCTGAGTGTACCCCTGAAAATCCGTCAATTCCCCTGGCAGGTCTCGGGCGTCACGCAGGCTACCCGAGCCGCAAACTGGCAAAATCAGGGGACTATGGTCAGCCTGATCCGCCGGCAGGTCCCGATGACACCAAGTCGACTCGAGCCGCTCTGGCAAGATACAGGGGACCGCAGTCAGCCTGATCCGCAATCCTGGCAGGTCTCGGGGACACAGAGTCAGCCGAGCCGCAATCCTGGCAGGTCTCGGGACACCAAGTCTGCCGAGCCGCAAATCCTGACAGGTCCCGGGGACACAGAGTCAGCCGAGCCGCAAATCCTGGCACTCACAGTCCGAGCGTCCCCGAAACTCGTGAGGCAATGTCAAGTGCACTGACAGAACTGTAAACAGACTGGATGTCCGTAGACATCGGTCCGTCTGAGGGTAATCACCAAAAACAAGCGGGTACATGGTGGTTCTAATTTAGAAAAATCTGATAATTCACTGTATTTGGCAAGTCTGAAACTAAGCTGCTATTTTCTCTGATATAAATCTCAACTCTGCTTTCTGTCACGTTCTACCATGTTCAACTAAGTAGCATAGAAATAAAGATATTTTTACGGCACAAATCATGCTCGGAAAACATTCGGTAAAACTTATTCAAAATCAAATAATGAAATTTACTCATATAAACTCATTTATAAAAAGCATTTATATAACTCATTTATATAAAATCATTTATGAAAGAAAGTCCACTCACTGCTGGTCCGAGCTAGCTGGATCCTTTGAAGGTCCCTCCTGTGGTTCTGCCGGTCCTCTGGTGCCTGATTACCCATAAAGATTAAATTAATAAAACTGCTCAATAAAAGAATTAAATTAAACATCCTGCCCCAGGCTCCTAGAAATGCGTGTACTCATTTTAAAGTCACTCCTATGCCCACTTAACCTTCCAGACAAAGAGAACGGCTTAAAAGATCCGAAGCTGTTCTAAGCGATAAACTGTCAGACCGGCCGATCCGAACCCCGTGGGGTCCACAATCTCCGATGGCCAATCTGAGATTCTCTAAAGGTTCCTTACAGAGAAAGACCCATGTCCTGCGAGTTTGGTCCGAAACGGATGGTTGGATTAGCCAAAATCGTGTTATCGCTTAAAATCCAAACCCTAGCCCCAGGGTTCGCGATTTCGGAGTATTCGGGACTCCGATTCGCAATCCGTCGAATCCTACACGATCCTGAAATCATGTAGTACGACATATCTAAATTTGGGTGCGATCCAATGGCTCGACGACACTGCACCCAAGGATCGCGCAATATAGAAAATCCGTTCAGGGCTCAAACGGATTCCAAATCGAGATCCGCGAAATCCTACGCGCTTGTGACAACACGAGGATCTCAAAACTGCCCAGAGTTACTCCACCACCCTCGCCCAGGCGCCCCAGCACGCGCCGGCAGCGATGGGTGTCTAAAGCGATTTTGGCTGGCCGGAAAAACTTCAAACCACGGCTCCGAACTCCTACCCTAGGTAGAACACCATATTTGGAGCCACTTTGTTCTTGGACCTACCCCAAAAAGTGACTGGAAGTGGCCGAAAACAGAGGCCGAAAATTGGCTGAAACTTCAAGTTCAAAAATCCGTTGGCTACACCACAAATCGATCTAGTCCGACCCAACAGGCAGCTAAAACAGCTCGAGAGGTTCAAGATCCATACCTGGGTCGACTGAAATGGTGGCCGGAGGAGGGAGATCGGAGGCCTTGAAGTTTCGGTGAGTTCCCGTCTTTCTTTCGCAGTTTCCGGCCAGCACAGGTCGTCGGCGGGCAGGGGATCGGTCGGGAAAGGTAGGGGACTCGACGGCGGTTCCATCGCCACCGGTCCCGTGGCCGGTGGTTCCTTGAGGCGGCGCCAGCAAGCTCTGGAAGGCGGCGGGCAGTTTTTGCGCGAGAGGAGAGAGCTGGCTGGGTTTTATAGATCCAACTTTGAGATATTTACGGTTATGCCACTGAGACTCTTTTGACCATAACTCCTTCGTTACAACTCCGGTTCGGGCCCACTACGTGTCTATGAACTCATTTCACCGTGCTCTACGCAATAGCGCAAGCGGAATTGTCAAATTCCTTCTCGATCAAAAAGTCACCTTTTCTTAATAAAATATTACGAGGGCAAAATTGTCTTTTCGCAAAATAAAATATTCCTTCATTATGAATTTTTGGTTTGGGATATTACATTTTCACTGCGAACTTTGCATTAGTTTGTTACTTGTTTCACTGGTGGTTGACGAAAATACCTTCTCTACAATTGGTGCTTCTCAAGTATGGGGTTCTGTGACTCGCTTGTCAAGTTGAGCGTGCGAAATATATTTACCCAACTTAAGGAGGAGTGTTGGAGAGTCCTTAGTTAGTATTTTGGTTCCTAATTCATTAGAATTTTAGTTACTTACCAATTATTATTTAGTCCTATTGTAATAGAGATTTACTTCCTATTGTAATTTAGATATATTTTCTATTTTATTTAGGGTTAACACATCTTTGTACTTGTATAAATACCTCCATATTGGAGAAGAATAATAATATGAGAAAATATGAGCGTATATGAGCATAATTGAATATTTGCCCTACTTTGTTTGACAAATTGTTGGGGTGAACAAAGAAAATATGGGGTTTAAATAGAAAAACTCTAATATTAATCTATTTTGGAGACTACTAACTATTTATCCATAATATTATAAAGGCGTTTGGTGTTGTTCCCACTAAATAGTCTGACTAAGGGCCAGTTTGAAATTACTGTCACTTTTTAAAAAAGCAGCTTCTGCTATGCTTTGAAAATAATCAGCTGTAAAGGAGTTTCATGTTTGATAAACAATATTTTTAAAGTGTTGTTAGTATAAAAAGCAGTGTTAAAATCGTTTGGTAAATTTTAATATAAAACTGTTGTAACTGTGAATAATGACTAAATAAACATAATGTCAAAAGTATTATGTACGCTAATCATGTGGTGGTGGTGGTGATGGTAGTGATGGTGGTGGTGGTGAAGGTGGTGGTAGGGGTGGTGGTGTTAGTGGTAGTGGTGATGGTGATGGTGATGGTGGTGGTGGTGATGGTGGTGGTGGTGGGGGTGGGGGTTATGGAGGTGCAGGTGCAGGTGGAGGTGAAGGTGAAGGTGGTGATGGTAGTGGAGGTGGAATTGAAGGTGGTGGGTGGAGATGGTGGTGGAGGTGGAAGAGGTGGTTGATAAGCCTATATTTTATATATATTTTATGTCTCCTTTACTTATTTATTTGTTAACTTCCTTGGCTTAAATTGGTTGTTTTAATTGGTTTTGTGAGATTTGTGAAGGAATTGTGGAAATAGGAGAAAGTGTTCTAAAAAGGGCAAGAAGATGAAGATTGAAGATTAATCAAGTCAATAAGCCAAGTCATTCCTTTTGTCACAAGGAATATTGTCAATTTTCCTAGTTCAAGATGGTTCAAGTCTTATCAAGTCAAACAAGGAGAATTAAAGAAGACCCTATTTTAGAAGGAATCCTACTTTTATAACAATTGTAATTATACCTTAGATTGGATTTCTAGGAGTCTTATAAATAGAAAGTTTAGGTCATTGTCAAAGCACCCCCGATCATTCTCCATCCTCCATTATCCATCATCCTACATATTCATACTTATAGCCGAAATATCCAAAGGAGAATACGAAGAAAGCTTGCGCAACTTTGGCATTCTACTTGGAGAATTCATTGTCTTCCATGTCTTCATCAACCATCATGATTCTCAATAAGTCCTTCATGAACTAATTTCTTTTACTAGGGCTACGACGTAGCTTAGCTATGAATACTCAAATTCTTTGATATTGTTAATTTTATTTATCTGTACATGTTGAGTGCTTATTACCATTCTTAATGCGTTCAATTAATTGGCCACTAATTGCATGATTGGGAGAATTAGGTTGAGACCGGAAGGAGATTCCTAATAAAAAGCTTATTGTAACAAGTACCATAAATTACATAGCCAACTCGGAAGACTAGGTTATGGTTTGTGTAATCTTTATTGTTTTCCACAAATCTTAATGGGTTCTTAGCTATCTAAATCCATAACTAGGAATAGAGTGGGTTGATGGTAAGGAATACAACTAATATAACTCGGAAGAGAGTATTTGTGAGGTAAGGGAACACGATTATCAACATGTAGGTAATTAGAATTAACAAGCTAGAAGGATTTGGGTGGGATTAGCTAGGTGAAATCGGTGCCCTAGTGCTTTATCATCTTTGTTTTCATCTTTTATATTATTTACTTGATCTCAATTTATTTTACTGGCTTAATTAGATTTTAATCATCATAATTCTCTTTTCGTTTAATTCAAATATAATTAGAAATAAATCACTCTAGTATTTAATAGATTACTTGATTCATGTTGGAACGATACTCTACTTACTACTATATTAATTTGAGCAATATTGTCCACTTGCAATTAATCATATCAGTGGTGGCGGTTTAGGGTTTAGGGTTAGGTTAAATTGAAATTCAAATGACATGAAATCTTTTTGGTAAGATTCATATGACAATTTTTTTTTTCATTTGCTTTTGCCAAGATCTATAAGATAAGATTATATGAACTAACCCATTATCATAATTGTAGTATCTCATACATAATTATATTGACCAAACACATCAATAGGATTAATCTCAAAGGGAATTGACTATTAGTTTGAAGTTCTCAACACTAGCAGCCCCATCTCCATCTATATCAACACGGAAGCAATAATCCCCTAGTAGTCTTCAAGAGATGACCCCAAACCAAAATCATCCTCCATAACCTCATAAAGCTCCTCAGCAATCACAACCTCATCCCCATCAACATCCAAGGCTTCAAAAGCATTCTTGAGGACATCTTCAAGCTTCCTAAATTCCATGTTCTTCGTGTTCATGCCCAAGAACTCCTCTATGCTCAGAAACCCATCTCTGTTTGTGTCTCTTTGTTGCCTCATTGCCCTCACATCTTGCTCACTTGTCTTGTACCCAAGTGACCCCAAAATCTCTCCAAGCTCCGCATCATTGATTTTTCCACCATTTTCTGCATCAAAGGCTTTGAATGCTTCCACCAAGCCTAGGACTTGGCTCAGTGTCTCAGTTTCTGCAAAGAGAGAGCTTATTTGAGCCATGTAATTAGGTTTATGATCAAGTTGGTATGTGCGAATTGTATTTAGATTTTGCAATTTTTATTGGTACATCCCCAACTATATATAAATGCTGCAAGGGGGGATTCCTATGATTTTTATTGGGGTTTTGATAAAGATTTGGAAAGGAACAAAAGGTGATTCTTATGAAGAAAAAAAAAATCACTTGAATTTTGGAAAACTAAATTATGAACCAAACTCATCCACTCCCCAGCTTAATTGAGCGTCTAAAAATTGAAGCTTGAATTTTGGAAAACTGAATAGAAGCTTAATCAAAGATACAAGAACTCTCCTTGTAAAGCTGAAAGTAGAAAGCAAAACGGCGAAACTAGAAAGCATAAATGCTTCTTCTTCCTCCCAAAAGACAGAAAAACCCAAGCTTTGTGGTTGCTCTCTAAAACATCGAGTTTCAATTCAATGCAAAACATAGACAAATAAATAATTCCACGATGCAATTATATTCATAACCAAATTTCCACAAAATTTTAATAAAAGAGGAAATATATAAAGAAAGAGAAGAGGAAGATAGAAGAAGAGAGAAGAAGCATATTAGAGACAATATGAGAGAGAGATGGATACCTGGAGAAAGAGTGAAGAGAATAACATGTGGAGAAGATAGCAGAGAAGAACCCTAGGGAGAAGAACACGAAAATAGGGTCAAATTTTTTACGTGAACGTGTGTGTTCTTTCCCTAGCCATATAATTAAGCGTGTATTATCTAAATCGGGGTGTGTGAGTTGTATTAGTTAGTTAGGTAAGGAGAGTATTAAAATCCCAACCTGCTTAAAATAGTCAGGTAATTAAATAATATAAGTATACACCAAACAACTGACATGGATTATACTCCTATACAAAGTCTAATACGATGTACCAAATGAGCCCTTAAAGCACCTCTACTGCAAGCCCCCAGCCCCGGCAATAGACCCCCCCAGGGGCGATTTGGTCCTCCATCGCGCAAAAGACAACTCGAGTAAGGCATGGGACCCACCAGTCCATGGGTAATTCTTGATTGGGCTCAAGCCCGAAGGCGCTGACGTCAGCAAGCCAAAATCTTTTTTTTTTTTTTTTTTACAGTTGACGTGTGAAATTCACGTGCCAACAGTAAAAAGAAAAAAAAAATTGATTTCAGCTGCTGACGTCACGTTTGCCGCCAGCGCTAAAAGGCCCCAACAGAAGACACCACGTGTCTCTTCCCAGACCCTCCGATCAAATTTTGTCCAGAAATCCAACGGTCTTGATTTTTTTGGCTTAAAAAATTGCAAAAACAATTATAAAAAAATCAAAATTTTTTTTAAAAAAAAACAAAAAATTCTGGATTTTTTCCCTATAAATACCTAACAATTTTATTCACTTTCCACACCAAATCTTCGTACAAACTCTTCTCCTTCCAATATGTCTTACTTTCTACTCACATTTTTCTACTACTTTCCTTTTGTATCGAAAAACAAATGGCCTCTTCTATCGAAGCCAGAGGCGCGTGGACAACTCAGGAAGATGTTGTGTTGTGTGAGGGATGGGTGAATGTTAATCATTGCCCAGTCACGGGCAATGAGATGAAGTTCTGTCATATGTGGAGAAAAATTCATGGAGAATTTTGTGAAAGATCAGGTTCGTCTCAGACGGAAATAGACTTGGCTAATAGGTAAATTTTTTTGAATAAAGAGTTAGGGAAATGGAGAGATGCTTTGGCAAAAGTTAGGGACAACATTCCAAGCTGTCAAAATCTTGCCGATGAGGTAAAATATTTATAAATGTCGTTTTATTCAATTTAATGTAACTTTTTTTTCCTTGCATATTCTTTTTTTTTCTTGCATTTCCAATTTGTTTATATTTTCTTGCATAATAATTTTGTTTTTCTTGCATTTCCAATTTGTTTAAATTTTCTTGCATAATCTTTTTTTTCTTGCATTTCCAAATTATTTATATTTTCTTGCATTTACAATTATTTATTTTAATAGATCATACAAGCACAAATGTGGTTCGATGCCATGGGCCAAAGCAAAAAAAGTTTTATGAATCACCAATGTTGGGACATTGTGAAGAATTGTTCGAGATTCAAAATAATTTTCACAGGTCCGACGGTTGTGTTGAATGAGATGTCGCTCCACAATTTGCCGGCAACCGATTCACCATTGGACTCTCCAATGGATCAAGATTCACCAGTCCAACATCAGTCGAGACTTATTGGGAGAAAGGCGGCAAAGGCCAAGAAAGGAAGCACTTCGAACAATGAATGTGCATAATTTTTGGAGCAAATTGCTAAGAACGGCGCACTGAGAATTGAGAGAGACTTGAAAAGAGAAGAAGCGGACAATGCACGACATGAAGTATTTGCAATTCAAATGCAGTAGGCACAAGAACAAGACATGGAGGACAGAGAGATGAAAAGCATGGCTATGGATACGAGCCATACCCATATGTCTCCTGAAACAAAGTCCTATTGGAAGCTAAAATGAAGGGATGTTATGAGAAGAAAGCTTTTCCATGATGATGGACCTAGCAACACGGATTGGTTAAATGATCAAAACCATTAGGTTGTATTGAAAGAGTTGCCATATGTATTAATGTGTTGTATTGTTTCCCTTTTATTCAATATGTATTAATTTGTTGTATTGTTTCCCTTTTATTCAATAAAGAAAGCATTAAAAAATGTAGCTATTTATTAAAAACATTTCATACATCAAAACTTCGCATAATTAACAAACCACACACAAAACAAATCATAATTAAAAACAAAGCATAATTCCAAACAAACCACACACAAAACAAAGCATAATTAAAAACAAAGCATTAAACTTCACTTCATCCACTGTGATTGCCTTTCATCTCCCACAAGTGCTCGATCAAGTCAACTTGACGTCTCTCGTGAACATAGGAAGATTGCATTTCCTGATAACGATCAATCATGGGGTTGTTGTATCGACCATCCCAAATTAACGGTTTTTGCTTCATTGGTTGTCCAGTCAATGTCGTGTTCATGGGATTGGGTTCGAACACCTCTGGAGCATCATAATCATATTCATCCTCCACAATCATGTTATGAAGGATGATACAAGTCATCATAATGCTTCGCAGAACCTCCTCATCAAGCATCCGAGCAGCACCCCTGATAATTGCCTAAGGAGCTTGCAAGATACGGAAACATCTTTCCACGTCTTTCCTATAACTTTCTTGAAGGGCAGCAAATCTTTTTTCCTTCTCGGATTGGGGATTCGGAATTTTTTTCATGAATGTCATCCACCTCGGATAAATTCCATCGGCGAGGTAGTACGCACCTGAGTATACGGTATTGTTGATTCGGTATGTGATCTAAGGGGAATGACCTCTCAAGACATCGTTGAATACTGGGGATTGACCAAGCACATTGAGGTCATTCTGTGATCCGGCAACTCTGAAAAGGCATGCCAAACCCAAGTGTCGAATGAAGCTACAGCCTCCAGAATTATACTTTTTTGGCCCTTTGGATTCCCATAATCTCTCTGCCAAGTACTTGGGAAATTCTTCAACTGGCAGTGCATGCAATCGATGCTTTCATTCATGCTTGGGAAATCTCGAGCCTCTGCTTTTTGTAGAAGCCTTCAGAGGTCCCTAGCTGTAGGTTTGCTGAGGTACTCCCTCTTGTAGAGATTTTCTATTGCATCACAAAATATGACCAAGCACTCTAGGATAGTGAATTTTCCTATCAAAACAATCTCATCCACCTGCTCTGCAGATGCCCCAAATGCAAGCATCCGCAAAGCACTATAAGTTTTTGCTCTGGAAGAAGACCCAAAACCCCAAAACCCCAACAACATCATACTTCTGAATGAAGTATGTGTCGTAATTGCAAATATCATGCATGATTCTTTGTAACAAATGAGGTTGCATTCTATGTCTTTCTCGAAAATGAGAAACAAAATATAACGAATTTGGGATAAAGTAATCTTCCAAGAGATTCTTACCCCAAGACTTCCTATGTCTGTCCACGTTCAAGGCACAACGACAGTGGTGTTGCCTTGATTCATTGAGCATACACACCGCTACAACCAGTTCTTCCTCCTCTTCATCGGCCTCACGATCTTCTTCAGCACGTCCGCGCTTGATTTCTTCCTCTTCTCGCTCTTTCCTTTCCAACACCCTCCTCAGGTTAGACATTGAAAGTAGAATGTGTTTTGCAAAATCTGAGAAATAAAAGAATAGAGAAGATATGGTGTGAGAGGTATGAATTGAAGGTGTAGTTTTATAGAGGGATTGAGAAGATAGAGATGACACGTGGTGCAATTTTAGAGGGTGAAAATCTTATATGAAATCTGAGATTATAATTTTTTTAATAAATATCCAAAAATCTTATCTGACATGGAACACGTGGCGCAATTTTAGAGGGTGAAAATTTTATCTAAAATCTGAGATTAGATTTTTTTAATAAATATCCAAAAATCTTATCTAAAATAAGATACGTGGCAACCGAGAATCTCATCCGAAAATCTTATCTGAAATTTGATGGACACGTGGCAACCAAAAATCTTATCTGAAAATTTAATTCGAAAATGTTATCTGAAATTTTAGGTAAGAATTTTATAATAAATAGTTACACATGGCAACTGAAAATATTATCTAAAAACCGTATCAAAATTAATGTTTTAAGTATAAAAAATAGAAAATAAATTAAAGTGAATAGTATTTTCCCTTGCCCTTGCCTTTTGGGGTGGAACCAAAAAAGGCAAGGCTGCCACTATTCACGTGAATAATATCAAACTTTGCCTTGCCTTTGCCTTGCCCTTCCCCTTTGGAGTGGAGGTGCTCTTAGCGGGAGCAATTGGCACATAAACATGATTCTTTTAAAACATTTATATTATAAGAATGTTTAAAAGAATTTATGGCCCGTTTACTTACAAGTAATGGAAGAAGTAAGGAATTGGGGAATTTAGGAATCAGGGAAGTAATGAATTAGTATGAGAAGAATCATTCCCATTAAGTTGTTTACAAACCATATGGAATCAGCACAAGAATGGAGTTGATTCCCATTGTCATTGTGTACTAATTCTCATAAATCATAACCTAAACTAATTGGATGGTGTTAAAGCCAGATGATAAATCATGGATTTTGAAAAATTAAGGTGACATTTCTCTTAAATTTTTCTTTAAGGTGACAAATTGAAATTGAGGTATAAGTTCATGTGATATATCTACAAAAATCTCATTTAGAAATTCTAACTTTTGTCTAAATTCCAAGTTTATTTTCCCTATCCAAACACACCGTAGAAGAAGTATATTTAGTCAATCATCTATTATGTTGACACCAAAAATTGGAAGGAAATGCATTCCCTAGTGGGTTTGAGTGATTTAACAAACTCTGTGACTTAGTGTGGAGTAATTAATGAAAGAAAATTAAATTCACCCTAATAATTTATTTATAAACTCTACAAAACAATGATTATATAAAAATAAAAGAAACGCCATTGAGTGAAAAAAGCATATAATAAAATCCAAGGTCTCTCTACTTAAAGCATCCACAATGGGCTTCCTAAATCACATCCTTAGCTAAAATTTAGGAGGAATTGAAAAAACCCACCTCTAACCATGCTTCCTATCCGGCTCCTAAAATAAGGAGAGCTCTAGGAGGTCCTAAATCTGAGGAGAGAGAAAGGACTCCTAATGAGTCCCTGTAGGGAGCATGGTTGGAGTATAAATTTTATAGAGAGCTCTTAAAATAGCTTTCTAGTATTTTTAGCTAAATTTTAACTAAAAAATAGGGAGCATGATTGTGAATGCTCTTAGTATGCAGATTTGAAATTGAGTACTAAATTAGGAAATTGGCGGCTTTACCCCTGGCTCACCTAATTTATTCACTAATATCCTTATTTTGAAACCCAATCACAAATGTCCCTTATAAAAACTCCTTATTGACAGCTATTGCCCATCTTTCACTTTTGTTTAGTCGTTCTGAGCTCTCTTAAATCCTCTTACACAATTTCTCGACCTCCATGCCTAGAGATGGCATCTCAGGTAGACAAATTGGCTTTTCTCCTACACATTTGGGTTTTCTTTTCCTTATTTCAATTTCATATAAGAGTTTGAATTTTTGGTGCTTGATGTGAGTTCAAGTCCTTCCAAGTCAAATTTGGGTGAGATTGTACAGACATTTGTTGAAACATAATTGTGGGTTTAATTTAAAATTTTACTCTCTTTGTTTACAATTAATATTTTCAGCTTGTGTAGAGAATGTTATTTCAGTGGGATTATACAAAAACTTTTTGAACTAAAATTTTGAGATTGTGCAACAAATATTTCTCAGTTTGTCTTAAGGAATATTATGCTTGAAGCTTGTCCAATCTACAATGATTTTGAAGATTTTCTTTTGCTTATTGAATCTGATTACTGAGTTAGGTTTTTATTTTGACAAAAAAAAATTGAAGAAACACAGTTATTTGGTTCAATGGTCTGAATTTGTTTGTTCTGTTTTGGGATATGATTTTTTGAATGAACTACATAAATTGATTATGTCTTGAGGTGGAGATATCTCCAAAAGTGACTGTGGAGTTTGTAAGTTTTATGAGAATGCCAATATTTTAACATAAGTTTGATATTGTAAAGTTGGCATATGTTGGATTTTAGTTTTCTCTATTTTTCATAATTCAATCTTGGATCTATTTTTGATGCAGTCTATAGTCCTCAAGGTGGGTATCATGCCAAGATTGTGTTGGTGCCGTGAAAAGGGTTCTTGGAAAACTTGAAGGTTTGACAACTCTTGCATTTATCCAGTTCCATTGTCTTGCTCTTCTTCTTCTCTGAGATTGTGCTTCTTTAACTGTTTGAACAATGCCAAATGCACTATTGATGTTCCTTATTTGTATTATTATTCGCCTGCCAAGAGACACATTCACTTCACCCATGTTTATAATAACTTTTATATTGCAATTTAGTAGTACGAAATCGTGTGCATGAATGTGAACTTTAATTTTGCAATGGTACTATCTTGTGAAAGTTTGCTATATGAAGAATTGAGTCATTTAAAAAAGCCAACAATCTATATGAAGATAGGATTCTTGAAGGTCGTCCTTCACTGGAGAAATCAAAGATAGATTTCTCAGAGGTATATATAACTCAGCAAACTTCAAGCTCAGCTCTTAAAAGATGTATATCATAATTTTTTTTTCTTCTATTAAAAAATGTATATCATACTGTAGTTTTACATTTATCCACTCTATTTGTTGTAGTGCATGTAAATGTATGTGTATGATACTTGTAGTGCATGTAAATATGTCTGAACTTGTTTTGGTATTGGTTTCTGAATCTGTTTTGGTATTGGTTTTGGTTATGAATTTTGGAATTGGTTTCTATTTTGAAATTGGTTTCAGTTGTGATTGAACGTTATGTTTTTGTTTCCATTGTGATTAAATTATTTGCTTCTAATATGCATTTTTGATCTGTTTTATACATATGGAAGATTGTCCTGTTTCAAGTGGCAACGTTCTCTTGGGGATAAAATTGCTAACTTTCAGCTTAAATTCGGTTATAAGAGAAGATGTCTTCGAATTTTGCTAATGTGTTAAAATTTCCGACCAAGAGATGTAATTTTTTTATTTTTTGCCTCTTTCTTATGTATATCTTAAGATGTAATGAGATAACATTGTTAGTTCAACAATTTATGAAAGTCAAGTTAGAAATAAATTTGTCAATCTCTAGTTTCCATGGTTTTATCGTTCCCCTTGCAAAGAAGAAAAAAATACAAATGTAACCAAATCAGTGATTTAATTGGCAAATGCCATGACCAATATGTATTGCATATGTATTGCACATGTATAGCCCTTTATTGCTTGTGTATTGCCCCTGTATATCTTCTTCTTCTTTTTTTAAGTCTGTTGGAATAAATTTATAGGGGGATTATGAAGTTTTTGTATTGCCATTGTATAACCTTTTATTGCTAGTGTATTGCTACTGTATTGCCCCCGTATATCTTTTTTTTTCTTGAAGTATGTTGGAATAAATTTATAGGGGGAGTATGGAGTTTGTGTATTGCCATTGTATAGCCTTTTATTGCTTGTGTATTGCTACTATATTGCCCCAGTATATATATATATATATATTTTTCAAGTCTGTGTTGGAATAAATTTATAGGAGCATGTGTATTGCCATTGTATAGCCCTTTATTGCTTTTGTATTGCTACTGTATTTCCCTTGTATATCTTTTTTTTTTTCAAGTCTGTGTTGGAATAAATTTATAAGAATATGTGTATTGCCATTATATAGCCCTTTATTGCTTGTATCTTGCTAGTGTATTGCCTTCGTATATCCCTTTTTTTTTCTTTTTTTTTTTTAAGTCTGTATTGCATGAATGAAGATAGGGATGGGGATGAGAATGGCATACCCACCCCCGATTCGACCCACTGAATCAGAAAATTTGAATACACAATATAGGTCCAAAAATGACAAATTTTAACAACAATGTAGCACATAGAATACGCAATACATACCAAATTATGAAAATTTAACAGAATTCACAATCCACAGAACACCAAACCCAATACAAATACAATTCAAATTCACACTCCATAACAAACCAACACAATTCATATTGTATGTCCAACATTAGGTAGTGGAACATTATTTTTACCGGTGCTTTTATTATGGCTTGTGCCACTGCACCTTGAGCATTTTCTCCTTAGGATATCCTTTCCTTGCGATGGAATCCTTAGCTTCTTTCGTCGGCCTGGCATGACCTTTGCATTGGGATGACACAAAACTTTACTTTGGACATCTTCAGGAATAACCCACAGCTCTTGAGGCTGTACCGAGTAGATGGTATCCGAATAAGCATACAACCATGTATTTCGAGTGTAATAACGAGAAGCCATGGAGTATACATTTAGTTTCAAGAAACGGCAAACTGCAACTACATGCTTGTAAGGTAGTTGCTCAAGCTGAAACTTCCTACAACTGCAAGTGTTATTCGTCAAATGTACGTGGCCGTCCATATCACCGTCCACGACATTATACTCTACGTGATTCAATTTCACGACATTCATCCTTGAAGCACATTCCAACCTACGTCTCAGCTTCTTCTCGCCAAAGTCAGGGCACAATGTTGATGTACATTTCAAAGCAAAATCACGACGTTTACTGAACCATTTCACAAGCAGATTGATGATTTCATCAATCAAATGCACCACTGGTAGCATCCTTGCGAATCAAAGGACTAAGTTGATTGACTCCGCAATATTTGTTGTCATTACATTGTATCGACGTCCATCCATGTGAGCTCTAGACCACTTGTATAATCCTGTACTTTCAAGATATTGAGCAACCTCATCATTTCCCTTGATCTTGCGAAAATGACGATCAAATTCAGCGATACCATAAGATTTCGCAGCTTGTTCAAAGTATAGCAATAATTTATCACATTTTTTCAATTTGAAAGTGTGTTTCATGTTCCCCTTCATAGGGTAAAAGCATATGCCATGTTGCGCCGTTGGAAAGACATTGTGCCACACATTCTCTATGCTAATATTCCGATCAGAAATAATCACAAGATTTGGACACTCACCAATGGCTTCATGAAGCTTACTGAAAAACCAATGTCATGATGCACCCGTCTCTAAATCCCCAATTCCAAAAGCAAGTGGATATATATTTCGATTTCCGTCAAATGCATTGGCAACAAAGAGGACACCCTTATACTTACATTTTAAATGTGTGGCATCCACAGCAATGATTGGCCGCATTGAAGATTGAAACCCTCTAATACATGCCCCAACAGCCATAAAAAAATACAAAAAGTGATTGTTCTCATCGGTGTGGATGTATGTCCTTGTGCCATAATTCACACGCTCTAATTCGTGACAACAAGCTGGAAGGAGAGAATATGCCTCCTCTACTGAACCTCTAGTGGACATTATAGCTAACTCTCTCGATCTCCAAGCTTTGCAATAATTAATGGTGACACCAAAGTTTTGTTTCACATCTCTGATTTATCACTTCGTGTGTATATTGTGCGAGAATCTTTCAACTTCCGCTTCACTGCATTACCAACGAGTTTAGCACTTGTGTGACGATGCTTGTCATGTATAAAACTCATATCACATTCATGGACCGGATTATATTTCACAATCATGAAGTTCTTTTCTCCATAACTAGATGCACGAAGCCGCCATGGGCATGGACCTTGAGAACAAACCACAACCAATCGACTCTTGCAAGACTACTTCACCTTAAATTCAAAGTGACCTCTCACTGCCGCAAACTGTAACTTGTTGGACAGGGCTTCCTTACTTGAGAAAATTTTCCCAACTTCCAATTTTGGATCTCAATTATTCCGTGAATACGCACTTTCAATATCTTTTTCTTCATCATTTACAATACCCAAATTGTGCACGTTTTGTTCACCCATTTGCCTCCAATTATGTCGAATAGAAAGTTCAAAATAGGAGGGGCTGAGTGCATTTCCAAGCCATTCATTTCCGTACCATTATCACCACTATGCACCCCTTCCACCCTTGTAAAATCAATCATGTCTAAATATTCTGTTCCAAAATCACCATGTACATCACCATTGCTTTCAACTATGGCATTTGAAGAACAGGCCATCCGACTCATATCCGTCGTGATATGCATACGATCAGCTACGACATTTTCACTCCTCTGTCTTCTATGCTCACCAGTAAAGGAGCCACTTTTGAAGGAGTTACGTCACAAATGTACTTAATAAAAAATTTAACATCATCATTGTCCTCAATCCTTGACCAAAAAAAAAAAATCATTGTCCTCAATCTTGATATGCTTACACTCATTCGAGGATATTAAAACTGAGAACTTTAAACAAAGCTTGTCTTCCATGTTGTTTGTATTAACAATTTTATGCACCCGTTCCAAAAGCTCACCAAACGTGATGTTTCGCGAAACTATTATGCCTTTTGAGTCACCCCCTTCATATGTGCACATCTTCTTTGAGGTTACCCATTTTCCATTGTAGCAAACCCAAATTGCAATTGTGTCCATTTCTGACCATCATAAAATCTATCAATAAAAAATCCATTTTGTTAACACATTCTGACCATCATCATAAACCCATTTTGTTAACACATGTTAAGCTACTAATAAAAAATCTATCAACTAGTGTATAAACCATATAGATAAAACATCAATTAAACATTAATAACCAACAATTTTAAAACATCAGTATTATGCAAAGTGAAACGGTTCAGCTAGCATAGCTGTGTTTCATGCTCCAGCAAGGAAGACATGTGTCAAGAACTCTTAAAGTTAAATCCAACCCAAAGCCATTAACCCAGGGTATCCTATTACTAACTAACTACTTACAAATTGCCAAACCTTGACTGTCCAAGGTTGTTTCATATCGAATATCATCCAAAAGAGTGAATACATTACTTTCAAGGAGATCTGCATGTCCAAGTCTCAATCACAAAACAGTGCATACATCATTTCAAAGATAAATCATAAGCACAAAACAGTGTATCCAAGTCCAAGAGCTTAACAACCATATGAAATATTTGGTAAGTTTCATTCAATCAAAGAAACAACAAGCCACAACAGAATCCCATTAATATATCATTCAAAACAGTGAATGCAATCACCCAATAATCTCAATCAATCAAAAAAACCCAAAAAAAAAAAGATTAACAAAAACAAAACCAATATCAGAACTCACCACAGTGAAGATCAACGAGGAAGGTGCCGTGGCTTTGTGGTGGAAGTTGACAATGGAGGTGGCAAGTCAAGACTGTGGCTTCATTGTTGAGGCCGACAACGGAGGTGGTGAGTCGCCCCTTGGCTAGGGTCCGGTCCAAATTTAGGGCTCAACTTTTAGGTTGAAATCAGCTCCTAGTTAGAAGATATAACTAAGATGAGATAGAGTTAGGGGAGATTCTATGGTTGAGGTGGATTTTGTGAGGTTTGGCAGAAGGAAGAAGAGGAAAAGGAAGAGCAACAACTGAGGAAAAAAAAAATGAAGTGAAGGATGGGCAATAGGCTGTCAATAAGGAGTTTTTATAAGGGGTATTTGTGATTGAGTTTCAAAATAAGGATATTAGTGAATAAATTAGGTGAGCCAGGGGTAAAGCCGCCAATTTCCCTACTAAATTTCAGTTTTAGGTGATGTGGCATATGTCACATCATTAAAATACAAATAGTGGCATCATCTTAGTTCAAGATTGAAAATACCTTTGGTTAATTTACAAAATAAAAATATTCAATATAAATGGGGCAAAACAATCAAATGCAGTCAATAACAAAACTGGAAAAAAAAAATTAGAAAAGAAAAAATAGAAAAGATCGTGTTGCCAGAAATAAGAAAAGAAAAGTACACGTTATAGACTTGCAGTTCTATTTCCACATAACTGCTGCAGTTCGAAATTTCAAAAGAATAATCAAAACTTCTTCAACAATCTTCACAAATGAGTTCTTCATTATATTTTTTTCTTTATTTTTTTATAGCTCTTTCAGTTTCTTCTCCTAAATCTTCTCTCTCGAAATTGCTTTTTTTTTTTTTTTTTTTCCGAATGCAATTTCTTTCATTATTTATGATACAATTTTTTGAACGGTTTCAAATATTTGATTAAAGTGAGTGGTTGCGGTTCAGTTTGTAGGAAATAACTTTCTTTGTTAATCTCTTCACTTGTGTTGATTGGGTTCTTAACTATATTTGAATTCCCACCTTTATTCCATTATAAAGTTGCACGTGGATGAAATGTAGAGTTGTAGAGTTTTGTTAGTATCGGGGGGAGCGTGTCATTAATAAGATCTTCACACACTGTACTCTTTTTCCTTCGTCCAAGTTTTTGTCCTATTGGATTTTTCCTTGCAAGGTTTTAACGAGGCAGTGTCACACTCGTTTCAGTATTCTATACGCATAATTTTTTGTTATATACGGTTATACACTATTTTTCCCTTTGATCAGTTTTTGTCCCACTAAGTTTTAGTGGCAAGATTTTTAATGAGGCATACTCCATGTATGGTGGACATCTAAGGGGGAGTGTTATAAATACACAAAATGTGGATGACCACCATTATATCCATTACCTCCACCTTTTGATATATTGTAACCTATGTAATTAGTAGCCTTTAACTCATAATTTGTGAGTTCGCTTCCTATCATTGTAAGCCTATAAATAGGTGATTATGAAAGAAGAAGATAACAAGTTTTTTTTATATGCTAATTTATATTGTCTTCCTCTACTCCTCATTTCTCTCTACAAATTCCCTTAGTTTTATCACAATTGTGGAGTTATAGAGAATTTTTTGTACCAAAAAAGAAGAATTTTTTTTGTTTGGGTAAATACCACGAGGTGTCCCCACACTTGAAGGGTGGGACTAATCCCATCTTGGGATTTGGCTTGTCCCTAGCCACAAAATGCTCCCAACTAGTTTATAACCCCTGCCAGTTAGGCACCAAGTTGTCTGCCAGTTAGAAGTGGCAGTTTGCCAACCGAACCACACCTTGTGGTTGCAAAAAAAGAACTATTTCACTTCACTATGTAAGGAGTTTAGAGCACTTCCAGCCATTTGCCATAGTAAATGGTAAGGGCAAGTAAGGGCAATTACTGTTAACGTGAATAGTATCTGCCCTAGCAATATTTTTGTTGCTTTTCCACTTATGGCCATGGCATCTGAAGGACAATTACTATTTACATAGGATTAATTTTATTTATACGTATGAGATTAATAAAAACTTAAAAAAAAACATTGCTAGGTATGTATAAAAAAATATTATGTCTTTTTTGGTAATTTTTCAGAATTGTTTTTGATTTAAAAGAAAATTATTCTCTTTCCTGGCGTCACAACCTCAGGCAACAACTCGGGCTGTTCTTGCCTTCGGGCCTGCCCAGTTTTGGTGGAGCCCACCATTTACCCGGGCTGGATTTCATTGCTAAAATGGATTTTGAGAACGTAGGGGGCCTTTTGCCTGAGCTAGATTATAAAATTCTCACCTAAAAATTCATATAAGATTTTTGGATAAAATTTTCAAATTAAATTTCCGGATAAGATTTTCAATTGCCACGTGTCCAGATATATTATAAAATTCACATCACTCATCATAGAATTGAAATACCTACTCACTCATCATACAATTGAAATACTCCCGGTTCTCATAGTCCGACACAATCGAGTACAAGGACGACTCAATCATTGGCGGAGATGGTTCCACCGGATCACGTGGGGGAGTATTTTCCTTAGGAGGACGTAATAGTGCCATTATTTCCTACACGGAACGCACCACTGGAACCGACTGCGGGCATTGTGCACTTGAGGAGCCATGTGTAAAAGTTTTCCACTTTTTTGTTTTGCCTTGAATAATCTATTTTAAAAAATGAAATTGGAAATTCAAGATATATATAAGGACATTAAATTGAATAAACGGCAATTAATTTTTTTTACCTCATCGCCAAGATTTTGACCTCTTCGAACGTTTGTCCACGACCCTCTGGCTTCAATGGAAGAGGTCATTTGTATTTTTGCACAAATGGAATTTTGTAGTTTAAAATTTGGTGTGGAAAGTGAAAAATATTGGAAGGAGATGAATTTGTCTGAAGATTTGGGGTGGAAAGTAAATAATATTGGTAATGATTTATAGAAAAAATTTCCATTATTTTTTTTAGCCGGAAATTGGACAGCCGTTGTATTGGACAAGATATTTTGATCGTAGGCTCCAGGAGAAGCCACATGGCTTGTAGCCGTTGGGCTATGTGGGCTGATGGGTCAGCAGCTGATTTTCAAATTCTTTTGACGTCAGCGGCTAATTTTCAAATTTTTTTACTGTTGGCATGTGGGAGCCTTCGGGCAACAACCCAATCCATTTTTGCCTGCGGGCTTGCCCGGACTGGTGAGTCCCATGCCTTGCCCGGGCTGGGTTTTCTGCGCTGAAGGTGTAAATCGGGCCTGGGGGGGACTTTTGCCAGGGCCAGGCTATGGCGCTAGACTTGCTATTATGGCATCTGATAGAAAGAGCTCAAGAGAAAACAACGTTGTTAACAGCATCACGCGGGCAACATAAGAAAATACAGAGAGAGCTCAAGAGAGAGAGCAGTGAGCCAGTTATTATATTTAAAGCAAGATAAAGGGACAAAAATGTACAAGTAAAAGTAAAGATAACAAGAATATAACATCAAATAACAGAATGGATTTATTCTCATTAGGGGCATTCCAAATCTATAATAGGATGCTTCTCTATTACATGCACATATAAATCAACCGATGATTCAACATTAACCCAAAGCCACAATGCAAAATACAGTATTACAGTGATGTATGTATCTACAAGTCCAAGAGATGAAGAGATATTATATTAATCACACAACCTGATTGCAAGAAAGTAAAATTTTACAGAGGAAGCCAAGGGAGAAATACACAGACTATATATTGACAAGGATTCCACACTTGCGCTCGTTTCATGAGATTTCAACGCTGGAGTTGGATCATAACATATGTCCTTGCATCCTGAGCCAAAAGAAACCCTGATATACAAATCCCAGAATCCAAGTGAGTCGTTTCGCTTCTATTTCACCCCTTGAGACGAACCACGATGCAGGATATGTCATCCTTGCTGTCTCTGTTTAATGCCTCAGCTACTAATTGTTTGGCTGCCTTATGCGGGTCTTTTGTCTTTCTGGCAATATCAACTGCCTCTTGATTAGACATGACCTGAATAAGCCGGAAAAAATGGGAAATAGACAAACATGTTTAAAAGAAAATTGCTGCGAGCATGTCATTCGATTAGAAACTAATGGAATTGACAGCAAAGAGAGAGACATATAGCATGGATGAATAACAGTTGGGAAGGAGTAGGGCAGAGAGAGATTACCTTCCATAGACCGTCACTTGCAAGGATGAGAACATCAGTTTCTGATCCAACATCAGAACTTCGGACATCTGGATCGGACCTCAAGTGTGTCTTGAGATTCTTGTCTCCGAAAGCTCGAGATACAGCCAGCTGACCATTCACCCTTGCAACATCTCCTAATATAATATCCAACATACATCAGTTACATTGAGTAAAGAAGGAAACGCATATCAAACAGCGGTCAATGATAAAAGATCCAGCATACAGGTTTTGAGCTTCTGTACAAATTCAAAAGGGCAGTATATAGCTGCGAGCATGTCTTTTGTGCATAGTGGAGATAAACTCTATACTTTCACTATATTAAATTGCTAATGAAAAGAATAAAATAATTACAAACAACAGAAAAATCCCCATATAAGAACACTCACCAGATTCAAGTGATATATACCCACGTTTATAAATTTTACATAACCTCCCCCAGTTCGAAATACCAGATACAATAATTTCAAGAAAATAGAACCAGAAATTTCTTTCTGCTAACAGCCTATCATTGACCAACCTCAAGTAAATCAGCTGAGTACCTAAAAATTCAGGTATCTAAGAATATGAACATCAAGAACTACGATACATATCTAGATAATGCAGTTATTCCATCTACAGAAACATTGTTTTAGACAGAAAAAAGAACCCCAAAAAATTCCGGTACGCAGCACCAGTATTTCATTTGCAGACAATCTTATCGGTATAACAAGCACAACATTGTGCCAAGACTGAAGAAAAGGCACTAGGCTAATTCCAACTATATATTTCTAAAAAGGAAAACTGATAATTTAAGTACAATCCAACATCCTTTGGAACACAAAATTACAAGAGATTCAGCCATCAAAAAAGGAAAATTCTGATTTTTCTATTTGTGTTGTATGGCTCGGGGTATACAGGTCTATGACTATGTATCCAAGGGGAATTGAGCATGAGACCGCTTCCTGAGGTGCTTACCTCGGCCTGACCTACCACTGGACTAGCCCTAGGGTTAAAAGAGAAAATTCTCATCGAAATGATGCACAACAAAAAAATAAAAGAACCAAACTACGTACCCCCCCTCTAGCCATTTTTCGGTCTCTTTAAGAAAAAGTCCCATGTGCCGTTGCCCAATTTTATCATTTTTGAAGGAAGAGTGAAATGCTTCAGTTCCTAAACTCTTCACGGGATGAGGCTGATGTCTTACAGATGTTCGTAACAAAAGCCTATGTGTGCTCAAGTGTGTTCGTGCAAGAAAGTTCACATAGAAAACTCTTTGGGATACACAAGGACAAATGCAAAGAGGAAAACCTTAATGGTGTTCAATTAAATTTTAAATATAAATTAATAAGCCACAGTCATAGTAATAACAGGTTTCTTAGCCATTAGATTGTCAAGAAAAGACCTCATGAAAGTCAATCTGGGCCCAACTAGATGCATGGGGGAAAAATACGAGGTACTAGGATTATAGGATTCAAAAAAAGGGACCGGCCCGTATTTTGAAGTAGAAAGCACTTTCTTTGTTAGATAAATATGTTGCAATTTCCAAGTCCTATCTATTAAACATTTGAATGTACCTGATAACATAGATGTGTTGTCTCAAAATCTACATAATTGAATGTTCTAAGTAGACACCCTCATAATTTATTTATTTTTCAAACAGTATGAGGGTGTCAATAGTTAGGCAATGAGGTTTACTTTGAACCTTCGAGTTAATTTCATTATCAAATACGTGTCCTAATTACTATTCATGTAAAAATGTAGTGACGTACACAATCTAAAACCTAAAAATAGAGGCTAGATCAATCAGCAGGGACCATAAGTTCTTTAACATGCACATATATACACATGCGAACACATATGCTTCAGAATTCAGGATCTGTGAGTTGTTAAAGAACCTGGTTGGCCAAAAAAAAAAACAAAAAGAGGTGTTAAAGAACCTGGCATGTTTGAGACAAAGCCACCTCTGTCCTCAATGCTGCCACGCTCGGTGTTGGGTTCATGATCAATGCTCATCTGTACTGCCTGCCCTCTCCTTGAAAGAACTGCTCGTGAGTCTCCAACATTGGCAATCCATAACTTGTGGCCATTTATGAGAATTGCGGTAACTGCAGTAGATCCACCTCGTCCCAAGTCAGGACTATGCGATAGAATTGCCTGGTCTGTTCTCTCGTAGGCTTTCGAAATGGACCTGTTGGGATCAGTCCAAAACTCCTCCTAAAATTGAAATAGCATGATTAAGTAATAAAACTTCCAAATCAATGTATGTAAATGCGCTACGAATTCCTACTGCAAAATCAAATTATTTTGTACCCATATATTCATATATCATATGACCATCTTTGCACGTTTTCTTTTTACATAGATTCCTTCTTAGGGAAAAAAATTATTTTAACTATAACTTCAACAAAACCAAGTTAAAATAGAACTTCTTAAAGGTAAAATTTAATTTTATTGCAAATTTCTATGACCAATGAAAGAAATCAATTCAATTTCCATGTGAAACAGAATGATAAATCTCCCTTGTGGTGTCAAAATGCCACTTTTAGGTTATAATTTTAATATAAAACCAATAATACTTCATCTTGGATCAACAACTCACATCCTTTAAGATATTCGGAAACAAATGCTTCTGAAGATAGGCAGGCACACTGTCTCCCAAGTGCCCATCATAGATCGCAAACAGTCCAAGTTCATGGCCCTGGGAGTGCACAAATTTTGCAACATGAAAATCTTCCATTGGATGATTTGCTTTTCCTTTTACTAGGCTAAAGCCATACTTGACTGGGCCCTGATGGCTCCTACCCTTGCCGGAGCTACATGAAGATCGCCCTCCTACAACCTAAAATCAGAGGAACTTTTAACTTCCAACTAAATCCTGCAGAACCAATAAAGTACGCATATGGGAATAATAGAAAAGGTAAAACTTGTAGAAGTCAAGATCATAGTAACCTCTGAGCTGCAGATTGAACAATATTATTTGAAGAAACAGACTTTGAGACAATCCACGAGATAATCCAGCTAAAAGTTACATTCTGGCAAAGATGTGCAATTTAAACCAATGAACTAAGCTAAATATCGCAATATTGCTTCTGCAGTTCAACTTAAGTGGTAAATTTAAAGGTAGATTTGGTTTTACATTCAGGGAAATTTCTACTGAGATAAGTAATAAATCTGTTATGGTCTACCACCAGAACCAACCATCAATAATTTTTTTAAATAAAGTGCCGTCTAGTTTCACTTTTTGTAAACCAGCTTGTATATTTGAATCTTCACAAATATGGATAGAATAATGTAAAAGTACATTCTTCATTGTGTTTTTGAAGTCTGTTCCCAAACCTTTCTTTTCCCCCAAAATATGGCGTCTTCACCAGCAATGGACCAAAAGTTATTTATAATTCATTTCAATCTCTTTATTTTGATTTCTAAAAAGGAACAACTACGGGAAAGAACTGCTTAAAATGGATTAAAGAAGTATTTTTGTGAAACATTAAACATTATCCTTTCCTTTCACCCCATTTGAGAAAAGCAAATAATAAATAAAGTTTACCAAAATAATTCAGGAAAGGTAACGCATACTCATTCTCGAAATTTTTGAAAATCTGCACCATTTTGAAACAGACATAGATATGGCCTGAACTAAAGCAGTGATTTATATACAATATCAAAATATTAAGTCCCTCAAGTTCATCATAGAATTGCCATACAACGGTAGATCAAAAGACCACTGGAGGTTAAACAATATACCAAATAACAAATCCCCAAAGTATCTTACAATATAAACAAAACTAAGCACCCCTTGCAGAAAGTAAATATGTGTGCAATTACTAGAGAGAAAAAAAAAAAACATAAAGGAGAAAAAGCTAAGATATCCTCACCTGAGAATAGACAGAACTGAAGCAACACAAGTTATCCATATAATTCAATCCCACCTCAACTTGTTCCTCTATCACTCAACATCTACCTCTTCTGCAAGCCAAAACAGAAAACAGAAAAAGGAAAAGAAACTTAATCCTTCAAAAAGAAATCTCAGCTGATAAAAATTTCAACTTTTCTGGAAATTCCACAAAATACAAGATGAAAACCATAATTACTGATCAATTTAAAACAGACCCATCATCCAAAACAACCAAAGGACCCCATGACAATCCAAAAACCACATAAGTTATACAGAATTATGAAATTGGAAAACTCAAAATTCTCCTTACCGATCCACCAATCTCCTAGCTTTCCCAGAAAATGAAAGAGAAAAAGCTGCACAAGACTTGAAATTTGGATGCTTGACCCTCTCTTAGAGAGAGAGAGAGAGAGAGAGAGAGAGAAAACTCTATGAAGCCACCACTTCAACACAAGAAAAAAAAAATCAATCTACTATTGAAAAAAAATATATTATATATAAGTAAGTATAAATAGGAAGCACTGGTTGAAGGTGTGTAACCGTTGTAAGTCTTCATGAGGAGTCTTTGAAGGGCAAATGATGGCTGCCAAAAGGTAGAGCTTGCCCTTATTGACTTTGCAGGGTTTTATTATTTATTTATTTATTGTTTTAATTTTTTGGTTTGCTTTGTTTACTTGGTTTTGTTTTGTTTTGGTTTGGTTTGGTTGGGTTACTGTGACTGTTTGTTTGATTATTACAACAATTTACAACTGTTTTTTTGAGGTTTCATGGATTTGTTGTTCTATCTTTCTTCTCATTATTTGCCAAGAGGGGTATTGGTTCGGTCGTCATCTCCCTGTGTTATGTGGGGACCTTTTCTTCCAAAAGTCAGCCCATCTTTCCTTCCTTTTCTGTTTGGAACCTCGAATTGTCCGTATCATTTTCTACGCGTCTTTAATTGGAACATCTCAACTCTAAAAATAAGATAAATGAAGGATTAATAATGGCATGTAAATATATTTGTTTTACTTTGAACACCTTGATAGATGCACAATTGTAACAAGGATTTTTAACATGAAAGAGTCCCTGAATGATGTTCCTCCCCTCCAACTCATCATCATGTATGAACTTTTGATGTGAAGATGTGGGCTCTCGTCAATTTTGACCAATATTTGAATTGTTTAAGTATGTATGTTGTGGCTTGCTCCCCTAAACCCATGCTCTACAAATCCCTTCGTTGATTTCCTTGGACCTTCTTGTTTTGGTGGCTGTTTCTTGTTTCTAGGGTTTTTGTATTTTGGGCATGAATTATTTATGTTTTGAATTGGGCCTTTATTTTATTTGATGGAGCCCTTACTTCTATTTTTTTTTAACTTTGTATTGGACTTTTATGTAATTTTATTTAGTAATAATATGTCATTCCCTTAATTTAAAAAATAAAAAAATAAATGAGTTTTTAGCACTAAACGAAATTATGATGGGTTAATCCAACGATATGAAGCCCATTTAAATGCTATTGGCTTTCATCAGCAAGCAAGCCTTGATTATGGTGAAACTTTTATCCCAGTGGAAAATCACTTTACTATCAGACTTATTTCGCCCTTATATATGCAATGTCATTGACCCATTCGTCAATTGGAAAGCATTTTCATGGGTATATGGATGAAGATGTACATATGCGCTACCTTGTTGGCTTTGAAGACCTTCATTTTCCCCACTCATGTATGCAAATTGAAACGGTCTCTTTATAGACTTAAACAAGCCCCATCAACCTGGTTCCATTGTTTCCATTCATTTGGAGCAATTGGCCTTTACAACTGTTGACTTTCAATTCTCTTCGGCCCACCTAGTCAATTATTCGAATAAAATAATCGAATGAGTCGAACGAAAGTGTAACAAAGGTGTTCTTCTTGGTGTGAATATGTGTGGTGTGCCAATACCACAGTCACAAAGTGGTCTTTGGGTATAAATGGATGATGCCTATTCTTTCAACCGATTGTGGCCGAGTTAGGAACATATTCTCGTCCATGAGGTTATATACGTAGGTAACCCTATAAAACGGATGTGTTTGGCGTTGGTGTCACTCAGCTTGATAGCTCAATGACTCTAGATAACTTAGGAAACTCAAGAAGCTTAAGAAATCTATTTCGGGATGGATTGAATGGGGCTCAAAGAACTTGGAACTTTTTCAAAGTTCTCGTTGATATCACTACATGGAATTGTAAGAAAAACACTAAAACTTCGAAACTGCATGATAAAAAGTTAAGATGTGCATTGAGCAGCCTTTGGGCTTGATTTGTTGAGTTGGTGTTGGCCCCCTGCTTCGTTCTGCTTCTTCTTATCTATGGATTTTGTGATTTGTTGACTGAGGGAATATGTGCTCAGTGGACCTCCAATCCCACATCACTACTTCCTGCCTACACTTTTGTTTGTGATTGGTCAGGATTGATGGATTGGGCGGGGAAAAAGGTAACCTTTGGTCTAGTTTTGACAACTTGGGATGTGGGAAACTAATCTCGTTCGGCTTCGTTGTTTGTCCTCTCGGTGAGACAAACATTTCTCAACCTTGAAGAGTTCGATCAGACTCTCTTCATCATTTAGGCCATCTCCAATCGATGAGGTCAAACTTAAAATATTTCAAATTTTAGCCCAATTTATCTCCCAATCCAAGAAAAGTAAATGGCCAAAATTTGGAGAAAATCCAAACTTAGGGCAAAATACCAGTCCAACTATTGCCTAGACTGGAAAACTTTTTTGTGGAGCCCACTCAAGGTTGATGCAACCCATGTGCAAAAGTTGTCACGCGCTCGTTGCACAACACTTTTTTTTATTTTCTTTTTTAATTCCAACAATAACCCAAATCAACAATTCATATTAAATCCAAGCCATTTTAATGGTAAAAAAAAAAATCAACGCTGAAATTTAAATCCAACGGTTAAAATAATATTTTAAATTAATCTAAATCATAACCAACCCCAAAACTCACTCAAAACTTTATAAATACCCACCTATTTCGCAAATAAAATTATATTTATGAAATTTCAAATTTTTTAGGTCAAAATGTTCAAAAAATTAAATTATGAAGTAATTTAAAAAGATTTAAAAAAGAAAATGTATTATTGCTCTTCATCTGCCCCTGTTAATTCATATAACTGGTCAAGCTGACCTGCACGTCTCATACCATGCTTATATCACTAGGTCTCAAATGCCCATTTATATGAACTAAGCCCCATTTCAATGGTCCCATTGTTCCCCTTTTGTTAGTCATCTTGCCTAACTCCCTCTCTTTAGTGCCGCATCACCCAATAAAAACTATGTGCATTGTGGGATCCCTAAAATCTGGTACTTACCAAGAGTTAGATTCAACTACACAAAAGATCATTTCCATTACCCTCTTTGTAAAAGGTCCCCAAGAAACCCCCTACCTTGAACAAAGCTTTTGCTAGAATTGTAAGACGACTCTCTAATTTCTACCGCATTCACACTCAATCTCTCTTTCTAGTTTGCCCGAAGTCAAAGGTAAGAATGCTTAAGATCAAATTTTCAGTCATTGATCAAATTGATCAAATTTTCAGTCATTGTTCTGGGTTGATACAAGGAAGTGGTGAAAGATGATGTAGGTTTTTTCTGTGGTTTGATGCAGAAATGTGTGAGCATTCAAAGTCTTTGATACGTAGTTTGCTGAGGAAGATTGATAGGGTGGAAAAGGAAAATGCAAAGATTCGAGCAAAGTCAAGAATATTGTGGGCTACTATGTTGCTTTCCTGGTTGGTGGTGTTTGCCATGAAGATGAATTAGGAGGAATTAAGAGTAATATGTTTTGTAATTTGGTGGGTGTAATGTGATTGAGAAGCATAGGCTATTTGAGATCAGTGGGTGTAATGTAATGTAATTTGGTGGGAAAACAATGTAATTTGTTTTGAGTTTTATCAGTAAGTAATAGTTCATTGTAATTTGTTTTGAGTTTTGAGTTTTCTTTGTACTGTGATATGAATGGAAACCAGTAGTAGATCTAGGATCATATCTTGTTCATTGGATATCAAACGGTGACATACTGATAAGCATCACCCCAAAAACAGGTTACAACCATATTTTGTTCATTGGATACCCAAAACAGGTTACAAAAACAAGTTACTCATAAGCATATCTTGTTCATACCATATCAAATCGTTACATCTCAATACCTGATCAATATAGGCACCATACTAAAAACAGGTTCCAACCATCACATTATATATCAAATGGTCAATTACATCTAAGTACATGACTCAAAAACCTTGACAGACATCAAACCCTAATAAAAGCAACCATCACAGACATCAAAGTGTTACAAAACCAACAACCCTATTGCAACCATGAAGACATTAAAGTCTTAAAAACTAACCAAGTGCAGAATCTATAATTCCACAACATTCAGACCATTCTTCCATGAAGCTGTAATTCAAAAAGAGTTTATCCTAATTCAAAAACAGGTTGTTGCAAAAGTTCAACACCATCACATCGCAGGATGAAAAAAATGATCTTTGACAAAATGGCTCTTCTGTTGATCTTTTATCCTCCTCCTACATTGTTGTACTTGAGATAGTTTGACAGATTGAGATGAATCACATGTTTGAGAAGCCTGAGCTGCTTGAGATGGTTGGGATGGAGAAGCCTGAGATGGTTGGGATTGAGAAACATAGGCTACTCGAGATGCCTGGGATTAAGAAGGCCCTTGGGAACCACTTGCTTGTTTCCTTTACCTTAGTTGCATACTTTATTGTCCGGTACTTTGCTCTTTACCATCTCTCCTTCTTATCTAAAATAAATAATAATTAGGTAGGCATGATATGAATATCTGAATGCTGAATACATAGTTCAAACCGTGGCACTTACTAGAAGTTTTTCCTTGGCAACTTTCCTCTTCCTAGTAGGCTTTATATTAGGATTTCTAGGTTCCTAATAAGCAAAGTCATAAAGTCAAAAACCATATCAAATAAATTTTAAAGTAAAGTAATTTTGGATAATGACACATACCTTACAACTAATTCAATTATGTCATTCTCCACTTCAATTGCCACACTTTAAGGGAGTGCTATACCTAGGAAGCTTATATGGATTAGCAGGTTGTTTAGGCTCATCAAAAGCTTGTTTCCTTATCTTCTTAGGCCTTCCAGGCTGCTTGTGGTATTTTGGAGGGAGAAATAAAGGTAAATTAATCTTCATCCACTTATCTTGGCTAGTCATAGGCATAATCATTGGTTCATATGCTCTCAAATAAGCCTCTTTCTTGTACACTTCATCACAAAAGTCCTCTGGATTCCAATGAAACCAACTTGGTACAGCACAAGCATGCAAACATGGTATTCTATTCATATCCCAAGCATGACATGAACAAGAGTGGGCATTCAAATCAACAACAAAGTTGCGGGCACTATGGTGCATTACTTCAAACCTATTATGTCTAGCAGCCTTAGGAATGCTCCATTGAGCTTTTCCTTTGTGTTTCTCTAATATCTTTCTAATTCTTGGCCCAACTTGTCCATGCCATTTCTCACACAAAACCCTTCTTCCAGCCATCAACAACATTATATACAACCGAATTCTTTCTAGCATAGCCAAAATAGGCTTGTCTCTAGCATCCATTATGCTACGGTTGAATGCCTCACATAGGTTGTTCATAAGCAAGTCACACTTGGAATCACTCTTGAAATATGTCATACTCCAATGTCTAGGATCTTTCTCTACAAGCCAATCATGTGCAGGTTTAGACAACTCCAACATCTTTCTCATCTCTGCATCAAACCATGGCACTGTTGTGGCTTAGCAATTGCTTCCATTTGATGTTTCAAAGCAAGACCTCCATGCTCCAAATGGAAGTTTCCATACAGATGTTTCAAATAATGTCTATGCTTTGCATGAGGGAATAGAGCATCCACAACATCTATTAAACCTTTTTTCTTGTCAGTCATAAATACATAACCATGGTTATTCCTAATATTCAGATCACCACTCAATAATTCTAAAAACCACAGCCACGTTGAATTGCTCTCAATCTCTACATATACATAGGCAAGTGGAAACATTCCGTTGTTTGCATCAACTCCCATTTGAAAAAGCACTTGCCCAGCGTGAGGCCTTTTGACATGACACCCATCCAAGTAAACCATAGGCCTACAACCATCTAAAATCCCCTTCTGCAAGACATATGTAAATCCTCTGAAACCGTGACCTATCACCTTTCATTTCAAATTTAATGATAACTGTACTTCCCACATTTCTCGTTCTTAACTCATGATAATAATCAAACAATACTTCATATTGTTTACTGAAAGACCCCTCTACAATGTCAACTGTCATGGCTCTTGCTCTGTACACTATTGCTCTAGATGGTTTGTAATCATAGTCTTGGTGAACTTGCTCTGTAAAAGAAGAAGCAGTCCAATTTGGATTGAGCCTTAACTGCCCATCATATCTTTCAGCCAACCAGCTAGCAGTGGCATGTATATTTTTACTCCCCTTACTACAAACATGTGTAGGATTAAAGGTTTTCACCTACAGGTAAGTGCTACCACTAACACTTGAAGTATGGATAACAAAAGGACATCCCTCTTCACATACTACTCTTATTTTGTTATAGTCATTATTCATAAATATCAACTTCCTTCCATGATTAATGAAGTATATCCTCACAGCTTTTCTAAACATCTCTACAGTAGCAAACTTTAAACCCACTTTGAGTCATGAGTTTACCATATCAATTTCAGGTTTGAAATCTTCACCTTTTGGCATTCTATTCCTCTTCCTTCTTAGTTCACCTAGTACTTCATCTTTACTTGAAGAGCTACTTGGGCAGGTAAGTGTAGGTGACTCTTCTCCACTGTCTGACTCATCATTTTCCTCTGCATTAGAATCAATGTCAGTACAAGTATGATCCACATAACCTTTAAACTACTTAGCATACTTCTTTAATAAGTCAATCTCTTCATCACTCTATGCATAGTCACTGTCTTCAAATTCTAGATCACTTCTATCATCATCATCAGAACAAGAATATTCTGGATCACTGCTATTATTCCCCATTTGACTTGAAGTCAGACTCACTACTTTCAAGTACAAAACTATCACCCTGCTATTGCTTTTAGGTATATATCGTGCTCATACAAGATAAAAAGTACTATCTGATACTATTTGAATGAGTCTACCAGTTCCAAACTCTTCACCATAAAAACTCACATCATACCCATTGTCATATCCCAAATCTTTAGCCATTCCAAATAACTCTAATATGGACATATAGTCAACCTCACAATATTCAAACCAACTGACTTCACAACCCAACTACGATCATTCACTGTCACTTGACCCATTTTTAACTAGTTTACCTCCATGGAAAAAATTGAATGTAGCGGGGTCTCGAAAAATAAGTAATTTCTGCTGGGCCTTTATTCTTTTTTTAGGTTCATTAGGGTGTTTTCAATAAAACCTTCTTGTAAAAGGATTTTAACAATATTTTCAGTGGTGTTAGTAGATGGTATGAGAACCAACAAAGGTAACAAAGTGAATACAAGGACCACACAAGGGCCACACAATGACCACACAAGGACCACACAAGGACCAGCATAGAGTAAAAGAGTATACAAAACAAAAAACAAAAAAACTCCAATAAAAGTTCAATGCATATGCCAACAACAAGAAAAACGAGTGAGAATAGGTCCCCTTACACATGGGTTGACAACCTCCAGATTCTTTAAGCACCACTATCTTTGCACTCTCTAGCCTTAAAGTCCAACGCCAAACAGTGATTTCTTCTTCAGATTCTCCAAAATCTGAACCCCACCTCAGATTTTCATAAACCCTAGCATTCTTCTCCCAATTTCCCCTTCTCTCCCAAATACCCCCTTTTCTCAAACTGAATAACCCTTCCTCTCCATTGTTAAGTGATTGAAAAGAAGTGGATGCCACATCATGTAACAGAACGTCATTTAATACTGACAGAATAGGTAACGTGAGACAATTATTAAAAGTGTAGGTGGTATATTAAGATGTTTCAAAAAACAGGTGGTAATCTAAGATTACTTTGAAAGCACATGGGACATATACATAAATAAGCCACATAGATATATAATCAATTAATATATATATATATACAGTCCCCTTCTATTAAGGGATCCCTTAAATAATTTTATTTGAGGGACGCCCTTTAGGGTACCCTACAATTCTTTTCCCAATAATCCAAACCATCTAATTTTTAGGTATTCATTCATAGATCATCCTTATAAAAAATTAGACAAATCGGAAACCGTTTCGACATCCAATTCTGTCTTACAAAATCAATGAACACGGTGCTTTAAGAAAAGTACTAAAATTTCAATAACTCAATTGAGTGGTCACATGATATCGGATTCAAGTGATTTTTTGTAGAGATGATCTTTGAATGAGTATCTACAAAAGAGACGGTTTGGATTAGTGAAATACAATTCGGAGTGGGGCCTACAAGGGGTGTCCCTCAAATAAGCTTATTTGAGGGATCCCTCAATGGAAGCTCTCTGTATATATATATATATATATATATATAAGTTATAGAATATTTAATCTCCCATATAAATGTATATACGAATGTGAACTAGGTGAACCAAGAAAACAACTAAATATTATTTATATATATATAATTACTATAGTTTAATACTTACCAAAGTAACTACTTAAAAATAAAAAGTTTAACCTTCTTAAATAACCTTTAAGAATATTGATTTTCAGAGTATTTGCTTATATTTGCCATGGCAATGGGTGGAAAAGCAAAATAAAAGGGGTAGGGCAGTCACTATTCACCTAAATAATGTCTGCCCTTCCTTGCCCTTATTCTTTATCATGGCATCATGGGTCAAAGTGCTCTTAAGCTTATTAAAAATACCCATGTGGGTTGGGCCTCTGTCGGGTCCTCGACCCTATTAGGGAGATTTCGAGGAAAAACTTGGGGCTGATACAAGGATCCCCAAATTATAAAATTTTTTGGTCAAAACGAGATGCAGATAATATTGTTATCTACATCCTTGAACCTGGCCCGATAAGGGCTATATTTACTTTTAAGTAATGTATGTATATCTATATATATAAAGCAAAAGGCAGAGAATGGTGAAACATTCAAAATACCAGAAAATGCCCTTGGTTAATGCAAACATTAAGAATTAAAATTATTAATTAAATGAGGATAATATGGTAAATTCACAATTTTTCATATTAAAAAAATTAAAATTAAAAGAAAATTCAGATAATGGATCCTATTTTTATGGAACACAACTATCCATTATCTTTTTTAATTCTAAAATAAATTTAAATTTTTTTAAAAAAAAACCTCTCACAGGCGTAGAAGCGCGTGCAGAGAGGCTAGTATAATATAACAATGTATGGTTATAATATGATATAATCAATAAATATATAATTTAATATTTATATAGTTTTGTACATTGAATTGAGATGATTATGAGTAGTTGTGTTGAATTTAATAGGTTAATTAAATGTGATTGATGGTTTAAGGTGAAATTAGTGTTATAATGTAGGATAGATATAAATACTTTTTTAAAAACTTGGGATTCGCTGGTTTGGGAGAAACCTCCCTCTCTCAACGGAGACGGGGACTGGGATTCCTAGAAAATCCTTATCGGAAATAGGGGCAAGAATGAGGAGTGGGACGGAGATGGTATTGCCATACCCGGCCTCAAACTAGTCGACTGGCATCCCTAAGAGGGATTGAGGAAGGGGAAAAACAAATGAGAAAGGGAGTCTGATGAAAGAAATGACAATACAAATGACAGTCTAGATGATAGGAGAGAGAGAGAGAGAGAGAGAGAGAGAGAGAGAGAGAGAGAGAGAGAGTTTTTATTTATATTTTATATAATTGATAGTCTAAATTACTCTAAATTACTTTAATATACGAGAAGAAGGGATCGAACTTATGTACAATGGAACATGCACACCATCTTAACTAACTAGTTTAACTCACATTTGCGAGCCTTGCTATAATTTTAAGGATTTTAAGGACACTCTAACGCTGACGTGGCGTATTGAAAGATGATGGATTATTTGGGCGGTTAAGATTTTTATGAAATGCAGACTTTGTTAATGCACAGAATGTCTGACCCAGTGAGGAGGAGTGAGGTATGTTGGTTGCGCAATCAACGAATATACACGACGAGGTTGATCCACACGTGGTCCAGCACTCACTACGTGTCCTGGCTCTGCCTTGTCCACGTGTCACTTCCTTTGGCTCCGTCATTTTGCCAACTTTCTCTGCTTCTCCAAACAGAAACACAGGACACAGAGAGAGCTCTAGCTTTCCTCTTCCTTTTGTGAATGAATATTTTCATTTTTGCAGAGCTTTCCCAGGTTTTGATGAGGAAGAGCTTCTTGTTTAGTTACAGCGAAGGCGCAGATGATTGGTGGAATGAGATTGGTGGATCAAAACAATGGCAAAGTGGCCCAACGTACTATATCCTGTCTGCCTCTTATGCCTTGGTCTCTCTTGTTGCTCTGGTAGTACCCTACAATATTTTATTCCCCATTTCTCATTTCTGTTAAGTTTTTTCAGTTTTTTTAGGTAGACCCATTTTCTATCTATCATTAAAAAAAAGCATCTTCAGTGAGTTTTTTTTGTTGGGTTTGCTTGTTTTAATCTCAGTTATTTTTATGAGAAAATTATATATAATCTAGGTTTGGAGAAGATGAAGATGATGAGGCTTGTTTGCTATATATTTTCAGGTACAACTTGTGCGCATTCAATTAAGAGTGCCAGAATATGGGTGGACAATACAAAAGGTTTTCCATTTGATGAACTTTCTAGTGAATGGATGTAAGGGTTGTGTTGCATTTTTTCATACTCTTGCACTCTGTCTGCACCCATTTCTTATTGTATAAGCTTTTAATTAAAGCCAAAAATAATAATTTTTGTGTGTGTGTGTGTGTGTGCAGTGAGGGCTGTCCTATTTGGTCTCTACAAGAGTGTTCTTCTTATTAAGCCTAAGGTATGTGTAATTTCCAGCCTCCTGAATTATGCTGTCCTATTCTGGGATTTCATATGTAGTGGTTTTGGCAAAACAGTGTTTTATGGATTAAGTAATAAGTTTTGTGTATTGGGTTTGCTTGCCAAGGGCTGTATACAAATTATATAATGATGCAAGAATGCCATGCCATTGCAGGATAAGAACATTGATTCTTGCAAATAACATTTTCTGATATGGCTCATAGGATAAGAACAGGATAAGAACAGTGTCACTTTTTAGTCGGAATAGAAATATAGAAGAATCATAGGAGTAGTGTTAGAATGATATATAAAACTTAAAAGAAAATCCCAAGTATTATTAGGTAGTCTAAGGATGTGTATTGTGTCTCTCTGGAAGACTTAATGAGATAATAGCTTGTTCCATGCGTAACAAAATACAACGATTTGGAAATTCTCTGTCCTGTATTTTGAAGTGCAATGTAAAAGTGGAAATATGTTTCTGTCTCTCCTGAACTTTGAAAGTAGACTTGCAGCTTGCAGAGTTCGAGTTATTGTAACTTTTGAAATCAATTTGCTTCAGTGCTTTGTGTTATCTGATTATAGAATATTTTTTAATTGTGCTGCCTAAATGTATTGCAGGCTCTTGAAATGCTGCTTATGGATCTTCCGGGTCTTTTATTTTTTTCCACATATACATTACTTGTCTTATTTTGGGCTGAGATCTATCACCAGGTATACCTACTTTTCTTTTTCTTTTTTTCTGAATCTCATATGACTAATGAGTAGTTGCGTGCTTTAATTCATATCGTCTGATTATTTTAATGTATTTTTAGGCAAGAAGCCTTCCGACCGATAAACTTAGGCCTGCTTATTATATTATAAATGGATTTATATACTTCACACAGGTAAGGAAAAATGACTTATAGAGCATGATTAGGCACTTACAGCTGAATTTCATTTTGATACTACACTTGGGGTATCACTGTTGCCTGGTCATTGTGTTATGATGATAGGTGTGCATCTGGATTTTCATAAGAGTAAGCCGAAGTCCTGTTGCCGTAGAAGCTGCTAGAATCTTCTTTTCAGGTCAAAAGGCAATACTATACTAATATCTTGCTCACTTTTGCATTTCTTTTCTCTAATTTTAAGTTTTTGTCAACATTTGTGCAGTTGGAATAAGTAGTTCATAAACATTGTTAGAAAAACTACTATGTAGATGGAAAAGCTAAACTTGACATTTATTATCAACATTTGTTTGTAGTTATTTCATTCGGTACTGCTCTGGGATTCTTGATATATGGTGGAAGGTAAGGATTTATGGTTCACCTACAGAAAGTGCCCGAATTTTTTCTTCATGAAACAAGTGTTTATTTTTGTGTTGTTTATGACTTTAGGTTGTTTATCATGCTGAGGCACTTCCCCATTGAGTCAAGAGGCCGTCAAAAAAAGCTGGAGGAGGTTTGTGCTTATGTTTGAGTTACATTATGGCCTGAAACCGATGGAAGATATTAGATATTATTATAGGCATAAACGGTGTGATGAATTTTCTTACTTTATTTGATCAAGCAATGAAAAGAAACATGATCTAATGTGTTTATGCACCTTTCTCGGTAGGGTTACATGATCTGCTCCAGGATCATAACCATGACAATTGTAATCCACAGTACGATTCTGAAAGTAAAGAACTAGTGCAATTTATGTAGAAAATCACAGTGCCCGACTTATTTTACATGGCAGGTTGGATGGGTCACAGGCATTTGCTGCACTTGTTTCTTGATAAGATGCTTGATGGTGAGTTCCTTTCAATTGTGAAGCACTTGCACGTATAACCAAAAAAGTTATTGATTTTTGAAGACATATTTCTTGAGTTGTATTGCAGCTCGCAGTTTCTGCATTCGACAAAGATGCAGATGTCGATGTCGTGAATCATCCTATCCTAAACCTTATTTATTACATGGCAAGTTTTGAATCCTTAACTTCCATATTTTATATCTTGCTGCTCTGCCAGTAGAGTTCCATGTACCCTATTTTGTCTAGCTACTGCAGTCCCCTCCCTCACTGGGATGGGCCAATGCATGTTACCTAGATCAGTCAGTCTCACGGTTTGGCAGAACTTTCCAGGAGAATATCTCCGAGTGAAAGAGGACTTCATGCAAAATAGATGGACTAATTATGTCTTTGACTGCGTAGTATAGAACTACTCTTTTCTATGTTGTAAACTTTTTTCATTTATTTTGGCACAGTTAGCGGAGATTGTTCCATCTGCTTTGGTGCTTTTCATCCTGCGAAAGGTGCCGCCTAGGCGTGTTTCTGATCAGTACCAACCCATAAAATGAAAGCTCTATTCATCTTTTGAGCCTATGTTGAAACCGAATTGTTAGATGATTCTGTGGTTTGCTTGAGTTGGATTTCATGTATATTCTTTACTTGGTATTTCTTTTGTATATTTTTCTTTTAACAATGGGGACAGTGACTATGGACGCTTTCTAGAATAACATTTCAAAATTATTGAACACACACTGCTTCATTTCTTCATTGCAGCTTTTTTACTAGTTTCAAAATTAAATTCTATTTACAATGTTTTTCTATTATTAGTTCATGACGAGTAAATTTGAGCAAAACAGAAAAATTGACATTAATGCTTTACAAGAAATGAACAGGAAAAAAAAAAAAAGGCATACCCTAGATGTAGAGTCTCGGGATGCAGGACTTTGTGAGAATAGTAAGGGGTTTGTAGTTTAAGTAGTTAAAAGCAATTATTCCTGCATGTGAGATTCTATATTCGACTTTCCTCTTCTCTAATATCGCTAACTGCACACTTGGTTAAACACTATTAGTATGATGTTTGTTTGTGCAAATAATGTCACGGGAGAATATTCGTCCAAGATTCCTTCGTCTTCTCCGTCTATCTTTCTCCCTGCAAAACAGATCGGAGTAAAAGACCACACCCGGGGGGTGTTGGCCAAAGGCCCTCCGATGCCTAAGTTAGGTAGGGTAATTCAAGGAAAACTGGGTGGCCGGAGCCGTGTGTGGTGGCCGGAGCCTTGTGTAAGAGAGAGAAAGAGAGGAGGTGGCTAGGGTTTTTGAGAAATAATTTCTGCAGAGCTTTAGTAAGAATTTAGGCGTACCTCAACCATTGTGTGTGGCTATGCTTTTATAGTAGTCTCGGAGGCTAGGGTTTCAGAGGAATAATTCCATAAATTGAAGGGAATTATTCCTCCCCTTTTTGGAATTGATTTGATTAATTAGGGATTTGATTAATTATGGTAAATCAAATCCCTAATTGTGGTAGGTATCAAATCAAATCCTGATTCAATTAGGCAATTCCTCATTTATTTGGGGATCGTGGTAATTAACCAAATCAATTCTCAACCTAATTGGGTAATTCCCAATTAAATTGAGTAACTCCCAATTAGGTTGATTAATTCCCAATTGGGTCAAATAATCCCCAAATGGTAGGAATTATTTGACCTAGGGTTTGATTTAATTAGGTTCCCACAATGTTCCATATCAGAAAATAATTCAAGTCATTTTATATGATTTCACAATTTAAATGCGACTCACTTTTCTTGTTTTCATGATTATTTACTAAAACTTAAATTCCTCCAAGTCTCGCTTTTTGTTTTTTTTTAATAAAGCGCAGAAATACTTGGTGGTTCCATCTAACAATAAGATTGAACTTTAAAAATAAAAAAAATTATATATAAAATATAAAAAACTTCATATATTATGAGCAAAATAACGAGATATTGGAGGAGACTATTAGGAGTAGGCGGGAGAAAAGTAAGAGACAGATTTGAGAGAATGAATTTGAATATCAAGAGTAAATGCAGGAACGTCGTATTTTAAAGACTTAATTCAGGAATCTATCTTTGAATTAGTCTAAATTAGGGTGGTTCGATGTACGCAAACCGAAAATCACAAGTGAGTGGATTTTAAGGCCTTCGATGTATGCAAACCTCAACTAGGGTGCTGTTGTATAGTAGTCAATTAGTCTAAATTTGTACACCCTACAGCATTACACGTATTTGGAAAAATTCAAGAAAATTTAAAATTAATTAATTTTAGGTTGCTGGAAATTAAAATTTCAAAACCTTTTATGTGAATTAATAACCAAAACACACAAGATTTGTCCGCCATTTGGGTAAAGCTCTGAGGTTCAGCTAGATTTACTCCCTAGTTCGAGTCCCAAAAGTTGCAACACCTAGTGGCCAATAACAAGCTCAGTTTCGCGAGTGAAGATTAGTCGAGGTGCGCGCAATTTGGCCCGGACACCTCATAATACTTACCCAAAAAAAACACACACACACACACAAGAATCATGAGTTTATTCACAAATAATTAAACTCGGATGCGTTAACTAACAACTTGACTGGTAAGGCAGTCCACATCAATTTCTAACTTGCATCCAGTTCGTGGACCATTCAGCACTAGGATTCTGTAAGTTAGAGTCATATGCTCTTAAGCACTTCCAAATCTTTTACTTCGACAATACTTTACAGATTTTGAAATAAACTGGAGCAAAGCTCGAGGTACAAGTAAATTAGTAGTTACAACGTTTTTCACAGTATACAACAACAATCAAAATATTCCACTTCCTAAATAAATTCAACCACAATAAAAACTGTGTAACCTGGAGTAAATTTCGATTGTCCTAACTATGCTTCTGCAGAACTGGGTATCTCATAGATGACTTTCTACATCAATTGGATCAGACATATACACAGACAAGCTACAACCTTCAAATCCCTGTTAAGGATGCCAGACATATATAATTTACAGACAGGGCAACTCAGAGCAGGCTCAATCAAATGCTATAGACATGAAAGTGTCGTCATCCAACAATTTGTCAATATCAATCAGATCATCACCACCTTCGACCTTTAGTTCTGATCCATCCATAGCCATATCACTTACCTGCCAGCAGATCATGACATGCAAAACATGTTACCAAAGTAAGTGGCAATTGCAGGCAATGGTTATCGATATTTAGTACTAACAGTTCCATTAGTTGTCCAATAGTAACTGACACACTGGGTGAGGACGGACTTACATTTTCTATACTAAGATTCACAGAAAGGGCAAGGTAGAAAAGTGAAGATCTTCAATCTTGTTTAAGTTCCAGAAATTTTCATGTGCCCTTTGTTAACCTTGGAACATAATGCATACCGAAAATGAAAAAATTCAATTGATTTGCAGCTGAGGACAGTGTTCCAAGGCTTATAATTAATATGGAAAACAAGACCATACTTGGGCCTTTTTAGATATCTGAGCTAAAATTCTCAAAAATCGTATAATGAAGTCCTTGAGGAGACACTGGTCAGCAACAGATCACGATATTTGAGATTTCATGGTTTTCACACATAGGAATTTCGGAAACTTGAAATAAAACTGAACTTTTAGAATAGGAGTCCCTCAAAAAAGCTTTGAAAAAAAGATGATCTCAATAATTACGGCATTCATATGCAAGATCCTGGTGTCTGTTTGGTTACACTTCTTTTCATTTTTGGTTTCTGTTTCAAATTAAAGATAGAGAAGGGAATGAGAGGAAAGTGAGAAGAATGATGAAAAATGTGAGGGAGGCAGCAGAAAGTATATATAGAATGATCCATAAAGAGAAACTAAAAGTTTAACCAAATTTAAAAAAATTTAACTTTCAGCTTTCGTTTTATGTATTCTCTCTCATTTCCCCAAAATCTTTTTAACCAAGAAAATAAGACAAAAAGAAAATGTTATCAAGCAGGCCTGAATAATCAAATAAAAATGCAATCAATATCAACATAGAATCAGAAGTCAGTATTAGTAAATTATATCAAAGGGCTAAAAAAACTAAAAGAAGATGTACTTAACGAAAATGCGACATTTCTGTTTTTACAAACAGTAACTAAGATAATTAGACTATAAAGGTGAGATGTATCAATACCTTGGTTTCGCGGAACCCTTCCACAACATTTAGCAGTCTACGATATTGAGCTCGTCCCTCGGGATATTGAACCATAGACTTTACCCTAGTAAGCGCTTTTTGTAACCTTTCCTCAGTTTGTTTCCTTCCTTTCTTAAGAAAATCATAATCGTCGTCTTTTGGGGGCACACTTTGCGGGTTCGGAGCCTTGGCAACTGCATCCGGTCGGAATCCTCGCAAACCAGTCCCCTTACGTCTCCAACGCAATATAACTTTCTCCAGAATTCCAACTGACCAGGTGATTGCTTTATATTGTTTCCTTACTTGGTGTCCCCGTACATGAGCCTTTACCAAATGGAAATGGAAAATTAGCATTCAAGGCTGTACAAATCTTTCAGAGAAGCAATACCCAGAAAATTAATACAGTTTTGGAAAGTGGGTATCTAAAAAATATCTTATTGAATTCAAAATATAATATTTATTAAAGCAAAGATTGAGATGGCCAGAACAATCAAATCCTCAACTCTAAAACATGATTCCAAGATTCTCAGAAGTCACCAAGTCAACAACTCTTCACTATTTGTCTGATTTAACTGGCAAAAGAACTAACGACCAGAAGTAGAATTTTTATATACAAAACAAGCTTAAAATACTTCCACTGGGAACTTTATTTATATGAAACATTTGTTACCCAAAATCAGAGGCACTGGTAAAAGCTATCAATGATAAGACTGTTTTCTTTTAACTCAATCAACAAACAAAAAGTTGCAACAAACCTGGATTTTAACAATTCTTTGACGAATTATCAGGAACTCTTTTCTCTTCTTCCAACCACGAAACTTCTTCTGTATCTGAATTGCAGCAGTATGCCCATTGGCTTGTCCCACCTTGTGTGATTTGGAAGCTATGAGTGAAATCGCTCGCTCATCCGGCATTCCGAACTCATCAGTATCATACTCAGTTAACTGTCTCCTATCAAATGACTGCATCCTGAACATTTGATGTATGCGATCAGCAGCTTGTGTAGCATTAGTTACAGCAGTAAGTGAATCCTTCAGTGAAAGCGCATCTGGCATATCACTGTAGCTCCCAGGTGTGGCTATTCGTTCTGAAAAAGTTTTAACTGCTCTTATTCCAGATATTTCTGCAGCACCACCTTCCTTTGCATCATTCATTGTAAGGGAGTCAAGGTAACTGGTCAGCGAAGACTCTGCGAGGAAGCCTGAGATTCCTTTGTGCCTGTTAACAGAAGCCAGGTCTGCTGGTGCTCTACCCAAAGGAAATTCTGGAGACGGATCGGTCAGCGCTCCAGGAGCTGCACCAAGAGAGATAAGGATTGCAACCGTCTGCTCTCTGAATTTGGTATAGGTTCAAGGTAGGAAAACAAAAACACAGAACAGCAAAATATGAGCAGGTGTTGGAATAGGATGCAGATTAAGAGCACTAGATACTAATTCAAAAACAACACAAGCCCAAGTGAGCAATTCATTCCCTCAGTATGCTTTTGAGCTACCCTATTGTAATTTGCAAACAATTTATCAGGAAGGAAATATAAATGAAGTTTTACTTGAAGCTAAAAAAGTGCAGGTTAAAAGAAAAATTAGGTCCTTAGTGAGAGAGAGAGCGAGGAGGACTACTCAATGTTATACAAAACAAGTCATTGTTAAATGGCTTCCCTCAGCTCTTATAATTCAGATGAGATAGGGCTTTACAAAACTTGTGGTAACAAAGTTTGATGCTTAAATGGGCCACAAAATAGATTTTATTTTAAGCCATGTCCCTAAGCTACTCTATATATGCAACAAAGTTAGAGAATATTCAAGAGCTAGATTAAAATAAAATAAAAAAGGTAGGTCCTGATGTCCTTGCCTGCCATAGAATGCAGCCCAATGAAGGGCAGTCCATCCATTAACGTCGCGAAAATTGATACTAACTCCTGCAGTTACAATGGGTTTTATGGCCCAATCATATCCAAGAGCAGCTGCTAAATGTATCACGCCTTGGCCCTCACTATCTAATACACTAGGTCCTTTACCATCTTCTAGTGCTTTATGAAGGAGCCACGTGTACAACTTCTCTTTCATCAGCTTTATGAGATGTTCCATCCCTTCATGTTGGGGCAAATCATTCACTGCTGTTGGCTCTACCAGGGGTAAGTATTCCTCTTCCTCCTTCAGTGAAATGATTTTACTAATTAAGTTTTGTTTCTCCTTAACACCCTCAACTAGTTGACCTGAAGGGCTGACAGATCTCAGAGACAGTAACCTCTCAAGACGCAAGTGAAGATGGATTTCATTTGTAGTGCCATTGCAGATATTTGTGATATCTAAATCTTTAGTGGAGCCCACTTGATAATCAAACTCCCTTACTTCACTACAAGCTAACCTGTTGGAACAGGTTACATAGAAAGGGACTTGCCCAGCACTGTGAGGTGGAGCAAAACAAAAAAGAACTCCATTGGCTAAAACCTGTGCTGGAACCTCCACTTCCCCAAACATACAAGACCAATTATACTTTATTACCTGTTTTTGACTTACCAAGAATGTCCCAATAACCAGAACCTGTTTCACAATTAGCAAAATGAGATAACAAAAAAGAAATCGAGCACATATACATATAAAATGGCAACCATCAGATCTGCAACAGAATAGACATGCCAACAAATTTGGTAACCTTTTACCAAAGCATGGAGATAATATAATATTTCATAGTCAAATAGAAAATAACAGAAAGCACATTTTTTAAAGTTGGAAGACAGATACCAAAGAACAAACATAATAACCAACCAATTTAAGCAGACAGGGGAGAAGTAAAACCAAAATATGTCAAAAACTCTCAAGTAATCAAAATGATAAAATGACAGAAATTGAGTGGAAGATGATAGTATCACAAGATGTTCAAAAGCTGAGTACCACATACAAAAGAGTAGCTAATAGTTACAGAGTTGTTCAGAGAAATCATGCTTATGAAACAACAGCATCTTATATAATACATTTTCAGCAACGAAATTATTTTGGCACAAAAAGGATTTCTACAATAAATTTAGTAAGCATCTGACTAGATAATATTTACGTTGCCGAAAATCTCTCTTGTAAAATATGCCATAATTCAGTACCTCAATTTCAGAGTCAGTGTACGCCCATTTTGGTGAAAAATCAACTATACTGAAAAGCTGGTCCTGGGAGATAGAAGGGCTCAATGAGGAATCATCAGCTACATTTCCACATTCATCTGTGCTCCACGAAATACCAGATGAGGATTGCATCTGCAAATCATCAACCTCTCCGAGTTCCTTAGAAACCCACCTAGAGAAGCTGTCAACTTTCTTCAAACCCTCTTCTTGATCTAATAATTGCTGTCTCAAAGTGAAAGCATAGTTGATATTCCCATCTTTAGGAATGTCAGGCTCGGAACTTGATATGATTAAGCATTGAGATTCTGCATTTGTAAGCTGCGCTTGAAAGTTGTTCTGCACAAGCTGGTCATTTCGCTGATTGGGATGAGTAGTGACAAGCTCAGGAGCATTTCTCAGATTCACATCAACAGTGCCTTGCTCAAATAACCTGGTATCAAGATTACTTGGCAGTTGCAAATTCATTGACTGGTCAAGGGACCATTTGGGCAACTGCAATGCATTTTCTTCCAAAGGAATCTGGATAAACAATCTAATACTTAGAACATCAACATAATTCTTAATTTGAAGAAACTATATTATTAATATAAGATGCAAACATTAACACGAAGAAGAAAAAAACATGTAACCAATATATGTAGCATACCAGAGAATCCATGGATGAAATCATCCAAACGGAAAAATGAAATCAAAACAGTGAGGTAGAGTTGGTTACCAACTGAGATGTTCCTTATTAATACACCAGGGTTTTTACTGTATACTTATAGTTTGGATTTCATAAAATTCAATACCTCAGCTGTTTTGGATGTCTATATATAAAAATTTAGTGTGACACTAAGAGAACAGCACCCTACATGCACATAAAGTGAAAAATCCTCAAGTATCTGCAGTTCAATATGACATAAAAAAAAAAAAGCAGGACTAAAGCGCATGGAAGAAGTAATAGCACTGAATCTCAGAAATGATCTATAACAATAAGCCTAAATGATAAACAGCTAAGGAACATGCCAACAGTAGATAAAGAACCATAGAAGCTAGTAAATACCTGCCAATTTGTTCGGAATGCCAGAGGACTTCCGAACTCCTCCTTTAATGTGCTATTCCCTGCTAAAAACTCAGTTGAAGTTATATTTTGTTGTTCAGGGGGAATTCCAGAAGAAGCAATTTGGATGGAAGACTTTGATCCATGAGAAGTTACAGTATGAAGTCCCGTTGTGCACTGTTCCAAGATTTCTTCCCAGGATCCCACACCGAGTGTTTTTTGAGAATCAATCCCACAAGTAGAGTCATCAGTGTAACACTGTTGATCTCTCTCAAAATATGGCCTGTAATTTCCTCCATGAAATGATGACTGGCCATCATGATTGTCTGATAAGATTATAATAATCAAATCAGCATGTTGCTCGATATAAGAGGTCATTAGATGAAGCCATCCATGTATAAACATAAATTAACAAGCAACATCCCTCCCTCCCCTCCCCGAGGCAAAAGAATAAAAGTAAAAACATAAAGATCCTTACTCAAATGCGGATGCAGTGAGAGATTAATATCTGCTTTGTCTGTGAGAGGACCATTCCCCATCTGTTGTGAGTCGAAACTTGAGTGAAAAGAACTTGCTTGGTGACTATCACCTGCATCGGCTCACATGTGTTAAACAAAAACTCTCATGCATATTTAAGAAGTGAGTAGGCGTTGCACAGTCATTTTGGCATTTATTATGTACATCAAACTGAATTTTCTAAAATCAAGACAATAAATTATCAACACAAGATAAGACCAAAATGGCATGTAAAAGATAACCCTTTTTAACAAAGCTACAGAAATGGAATACCAGAATCAGCATCTTCACATGATGTGAGGTTGCTGCTTGGGCTTGTATAATCTGTATTTCCTGAAGGTGTTCTACAATTACTATTAGAAGGGCTAGAAGTCCAGGAGCTGCCCTTTTGCAGATCAGGTGTAACCTCATCAATCTCTCTAATGCCTCCAGCATTTGCCCTATTACCCTGAGAAAGAGAACAGATTTATAAGAAAGCATTAACAGTCAACAAGAAATATGCATAGGGCACAGTTACTTGGTTTGAGAAACTTAGGCATACTATAAAATTGTAAACGTGAATCTGACAAAATATATATTCAATGTCTTGAGGTCATAAATTGCAATTTTTGAGTGTACATGGCCAAAGTCAAATACCTTCTTCAGAACTGTTCTAGGAACTTTATCATACAAATGACATTCATGAGCTATTGACCCACCTTTATTTCCTTTGTACTCTTCCTCTATTTTCAATAAACCTTTAGTTCATACCAAAGTTTCATGATATTGGAACACGCAATTTCATGCTTTCTTAATAATGGGACAAATTACAACAATTGCTAGCTATTTGGAATTTTGGATCAAGACAACCCCAACGCAATTCCAACTTGACCTTATAAGTTCGTTTGGTTATTTTTTTAAGCCATATTGTACTGTTTCAGGGCTTGTGTTAAAAACCTATATCAATTTGGTTTTACTTCCTGAGCATTTGCTTATGTTATAAATGATGAGCTAGGACTAGGGCACATACTACATTTGACTCACCAAACCCCAGTAGAGAGAGAGAGAGAGAGAGAGAGAGAGAGAGAGAGAGGACTAGGGCACATACTACATTTGACTCACCAAACCCCAGAGAAGAGAGAGAGAGAGAGAGAGAGAGAGAGGAGGAATACCACACAGGTTATAATTCATGAGCTGGGAAAAAAAGGTTTTATATTTAGCTCACACAAGTACTTACAGACAGACGGACAAATGGAGAGTGTAAGATCAGTAATAGATAAAGAAATTAAGTAGACCTGACTTGAGAATAAATTCAACCAACCCCAGTGACCATATTTTTTTAATGGGAGACAGCTTTCATTGTAAAAGAACAAATTTACAAGAGTAGTGAACAACTTCTATGAAAATTATACACAAAACCTGCAACTAACAGCTCTTCCCTAAGATAGATACAACAAACACCAGAGAAATGTCAAAAAACAAAAACAAAAACAAAAAAAAAACAATACAGCGGCTGCTCTCGAATCTGATAAAATAACAGAAACAGCTCTCTAAACTCCAAAGCTAAAGAAGCCCAAAAACGAACCGCTCACTAGGAAAATTCTCAAAAATCCTCCTATTTCTTTCCACCCATATAACCCAAAAACTTTCCCTCATAGCACATCTCCTCAGAACTACACTCCTTTTCTTACCCACGAAAAATTTAAACTTCTGACATAACAGCATATTACAAAACACCGGAATGACCAACATAACCCGTTTCCCTCAGTAATCATAACCACAAAGAAAAAGCCATTGGGCATTGAAGCAACAAATCATCCATTCTTTCATCATTCTTCCTGCACATAACTCACCAAGGGGAAGAAAGGAAGATAGAAGGCCTTCTTTGAACTGTCACAAGTATTAATCTTCCCATGAGCAACCAAAAGTAACACTTGTAACTTAGCACCCACTCTGTTTAAACTTCAAACTAACAAAATATGATATAAATTTATGACTCACAAGTGCTTTAACTAGATGAAAGATGGTCTACATGAGAAAAAGTTATCAAGCCTTTCCAAAAACTGAATACGAGAAGGGTATCGAATTTTAAACAATTGCAACAATAACGAAAATAAACCGATTGAAGAACGAGTAGAATACCTTTACTTCCAAGTAATGGACAAAAACTATGTGCATCAAATCCCTGCACAATGACAAGCACATTAAAATTAAAAATAGAAACCTCGGGAAAGAGGTATCAGAAAACTGAAGACTTTAGAAACCAAACTTTATGACAATAAGGAATGCAATAACACAATATTGGACCTTTATGGAAATGCGTATGAACAGTCAACTCTGGAATATGAAAGGCACTGCACATATACATAAATAAAGTACATAACTCATACTTACTGTTCAAGCATCCAATAGCTGCGCCTTTGAAAATTTTCGTTCTCTTCTCCATGAGCATAGTAGCAGTGTAGAACATCAACACTGCCAACCTAAGATAACTTGAATAATGTTAGTTCTCAAACTCCAGGTTTTTTTAGTTCAACGAAGATTATTTTCATTTTTCTATTAAGAAAATATCCAAGAAATGTATCAGTTCAATTATCTACATGAGCATCCTTTAGGGGTATACTAAAATAATTGCTGACTATAACGCGGCTTTTATTACAAACCCAGAGACCCCAGATACAGGTAAAGATCTCTTTTTTGCAAGCTTACCTTTAGCTTCTCATGAGCCTCCTTCACAGTCTTTCCATCTTTTTTCTTCCTCCAATTATGTCCATCCTTTCTAAAGTATCTCAAAACCTTCCGATCAAAAAGAAACAGCGAACCACCTGGTATGGTGGAAGAAGTTTCATAAGTAAAGTTCTGTGTGTGTAAATACTACAACTGAAACGTAATTGCATTGTATGTTAAAAGGTTCAAAAAGAAAACATCCCAAATGATATTTACAGACCTTTTGGTACAGCAAAAGAGCTGATTTTTTTAAGAACCCAAAACAAATTGGCATCGGCTAATAGACTTTTGTAAAAGAGAAATAAGAATTAAGGAAGAAACAATACTTAGTCAATCATATAAATTAATATTTGCAATTAAGTCAATAACCATACTTGGTGGTCTGTTTGGAGGCTCTGATGAAATATGGAATTTCTGAAAATTACTAAGAATTTCACAGATTTCAGCTGGCCGCAACCACCGATGTTGGGCCTCCCCCAGCAATTGTTGAAAGTCTGCATACACGAAACCATACTATGAGAAATCTTGCCAGGAAATGATCTGATCGAGTATGAATATTTTAGTATTAAATTGAAGAAAACAATAATTTACAAGGAAAGGGAGATTGAAATCTGACCTAATCGAGGGCCCTGAGAGTACGATACGCGTTCCGCCATGGAAAGACTAGTCGAAGAAGGCAAGGAAGCTGAGCAGGAGTTGATAGAAATAGACAAGAAAGTTTTATTTAAGTCATCATTTTAAGGAGTCAGAGTCAACGGGGTAAGATGGATATAAGAAGGGAGACCCCTATTCAAATCAAAAATTAAATTATGCTTTCTTTTTTATTTATTTGTATCTTGTGAATACCATTATTAACAGAATGTATATATCCCTATCTTATACTATTATTAGCGTACAGTCCGATATTTTGGACCACAGGAGTTTAAGAGATTGTGGTCACCTACCTTTGGGTATTAATCCAATGGTTCAAAAAAGTTTCTTAAAAGGAGTGTAAGAGTGAGTAAACCGTATTTACATCTAACGGTGAGTGACCACAAATCTCTTGGACCCATGTAGTCCAAGAGATCAGGACTAACATAATGTATCTTGTGAATACTTTTGCGTCTTCTGAATTATTAACAGAATGTATCTATCGGTACACAAAATAATATTGTGGTGGTTCGATGGTGAGGATATTGTGGTTGTGGTTGTGGTTGATGGGTTCGATTACGGCTGGATACGGTTTGATTTGAACTGATTTTCTTTCTCATAAAATTGGAATTTGAATCGGAAATGAAGATTGGTTCAGTCTGGTCCAATTTTGACAAAAATCCACAGTTAAGACTAAACCAATCCGAACCTGCCCGGTTTCGGTTTGGTTTCCGATTCTCACGGTTTGGGCTTGTTGCAAAGCCCATTTTATTTTTTTTGGGTATTTAACCTTCAGCTTCAAGACCATCTGATTTTTAAAAATTTTAGGCTTAAACATCACAATTGGCCCAATTTCCATATTGAAACAACCACTATTCTTTGACAAAAATAATAAAACAATCCAATATTAAATTTAAAATTACAACCCAACAACAAAATACACATAATAAAACAAATTAAATAACAATCAAATTTAAAATTATAACCCCATTCTTTTGTTCTTTTGTTGCTGCATCTCAGAACACCAAGTGAACCTATCAGATCCATGTATTGCCCTCAATAACCTAAATTTGTAGAAAATAAAAATTAAACTCTGGAAACCCAGAAGTGAAAATAGATCAAGAAATGCAACAGCAAAAGAAAAATATTAGAAAACTAGACCATTTTCATGATCGAAGACAATCAAATGAGTTATCTGCTTGCCCATTTTGATAACAACATACACTGCTTCTCATGTCTTTAACAGCAAGGTCCACTCCTCTTTGGATGTGAATTCTCAGAAGACCCATCATGTTCTCCATTGGATCCAGATTTATGTTTTTTTTTTCACAAATTAAGACGCACCAAAAATCCCAGGAGTAGGAGGAGGATGATAGGTTTTATTGAAGATTGCAATTTGGGGGCCTCTGTCTAAATCTCAGTGCCTGAGTGAAGTTGGTTACCAAACCACAACCTTTTATATTGAACCCAATAGCTAGAAGCTCCACCAATCTATTTCTACCAAGAACACACAAAAAAACCCATAATGAATCACCTAAAGAGGGAAGTGTTAAGGTAAGAAAGGAGAAGCTTGTAAGAGATTTGGCTAAGAAGGGGAGAAATAAGGAACAATGTTCTTCCGGCAGCTTGACAGATGTTCTGTCTGCCAGAAGAGGAAAGTGTAGAAGAAGGGTGAATAGTGCACGAGATTGCTGGATGTCGTAGGTAAGAGAAGAAGCTTTCTCTCTGAATCTGAGTTAGTTTTGTTGGGTGGAAGAGACCTCCTTTTATAGCTGCGAGAAACCTTCATTCCCTAAGAAACCCTAATGGTTTCCACCCCATTTGGCCAAGCTTTTCCCTTCCTTTCTCTTCTCTTCTCTTGACTTTTCCTATCTTAATGAAATTTCCTCTGCCTATTTGCACAAATCAGAAATTTTGTGAGCTCAAGGCTCCCTTTCTGCAGCTGCTTTAGTGGGAGACTTCCATCCTTGGCTTTTTTTCTTCTTCTTTTATTTCTCCTTCTTTGGCTAGATCTGGTGAAGGAAAGCAAATTGATATACATGCTGGTTTGAAGAGTACTCCTCCTGACAGCTTGCATGCTAATATCACTTGGTTCCTTACATATTTCTTGCTTTGAAACTTGCTCTTCCCATGTGCTGGAACATCCCAGCAGCTTTATTCAATGAACCTTCAAACCTCCCTTTTGTGGCTTCTGTTCCAGCCAGGTGCTTAGAGCCTTGTAGCTCATTTATGGCAATTGTATGGGCTAAGGTTCACTAAGTAAATGGGCTATTTTTATTAAATGTTGGGCCTTTTGGTTGGGCTCTTCTTTGATTGGGCTATTTTTTCCTCTTTTGTGCTTACCCATGTGTTTGGGCCTAAGAAATAGGCTTGAGTCTCGAGGCTCCCAAGCAACCCGAGACTTCCATTTCTCTGCCCATCAATGGGCCTCATGTCAATTTATTACTATCCACACCACAACCCACTTAAGCAAGCCCGGGGCATTTGAGTGGCTTGGGCCCACTTAGGCTTGTGGTGTGGTTGGGTGTGAAATAAAGATTTCGTGCTTGGCATGGCATGTCGCTTGACATGTTTTAATTTTATCGCCCTTGGGAAGGGCTGCCATGTTTAATTTTGGCATGGGCTTGTAAAGCCGGTATATTCTAGCATGATGAATTATTTATTTAGCATGGCACGTGAACTGCAATTCGCATGTGGCAAGTTTTCATGTACTCCGTTTTACGCCTTTTCTTAATAGAGTGTCGTTTTGGGTTGATAATTTATTCTGGCCGAACCATTGATTTTTTGGGTCTCAACATTAGCCCCCTTAATTATAAGGGCCATGGACAGGTGCAGGAATGGGCCGAATAATTAAACCCAACCCAAAAATCTTATTTGTATTTGTGTGGAATTTCTCCTCTTCCCGCGTGCACAATGACTGCGCGTCATGATTGGTCCCATCGGTTATTTGCAGTTTCCCAACGCCAACTGCCTTATGCTCTCTCCTTCTTCTTTTTTATTATATTGTTATTATTTTTTTCTTTTTCATTTCTTTCTCTTTTCACGCACCAGACCAAAACTCCTCTCCAACTCTCCTCTCTTCGTTCTCCTTTGCTCTTCCACGAACTCGGACCAAGTGAAAGAGTGAAATCAGGCAGAAATCACCTGCCTCCAGCCGCTGGGAAAGAGCCCAAGTCAGACTCGACCCCGTCGTCCCATCTTCATTCGAAAGGAGCCCGTTTGCCACTGCTGGAAGGGGTTTCTTTTGTGTGGGTTTCCCCTCCAAATCCCCTTTTTTTTTTCTCTTCTTGGTGCGTTCAAGGCCATCCCTTGGGAGATTTAGCGAGGTATGCCTTTTCTCCTATTTTTCCTTGGATTTATTGGGGAATTTGTTGAGTTCCTCATACCCATGGATATTGCTTTTCGTTTTGGCAGCCAAGTACCAAAACCCTTTTGACCCATCTTGTTACTGCTGCAACCGGAGTGCTCACGGCGTGGGTACTAGCAAGGAAGGGCTCGTGCTATTTTTTGAGTTTCTTTCTTCTTTGCTTTGTTCCTTTGTATCAGCTGCTGGAAGAGGGTGCCGAATCTTGTGAGAGAAAACCATCGGTACAGGCTGCTCCCTCTTCCCTTTTCTCACCTTGTATCTTGCCTTGACTTCTTCTGTACTTATGAAAGAACTGATCTTTGCGTAATGTGCCCTCCCCCCACCTCTTTTTTTTTTTTTTTTTTCTGTGCAAGTATAAACTTCTCTGGCATAAGCAGAGGTAGGTGTTGGAAGCTCTAATATTTTTGCTGCTGGAACCTTGAGCTCTCCAATCTCCTAGCTTGAATATTCAGAACTCTGACATAGCCTTTGGTAAGCAATTCTGTCAACATGGGCATTTTAGAATAGGTGTAGACTGGTGCTTGGCCTAGGCTTACTCTCCTTGTGAACTCATGCGTGATAGATTGTGGATTTTTTTTTGTTGCTTGCGACAAAATAGAAATTGACAAAACGCATGTTTTGTGTACTGCCTGATGATTTTTATTTTGAGAAGGGACTTGCTTGTCATGCTTGTTGATCACAGAGTGAGACTTTCACTTTCAAACTTTAAATTGCACGTTCGCTTGGATGAGTTCAACTAGCCGAGCTTGATATGTATCTTGCGTGTGCTAATTTTATTTTGCTTTCTTTCCACCTTTTCGTGTGCAGGTATTTATTGTTTTGCCAAGAGTTGTCATGACATCCATTGGTCCGTCATCCATTATTAGGGATCATCTCTACTCCACAGATGACAGATTAAAGAGAGAGAGAGAGAGGCCTCCTCCTTTGCTTAAGGGCGCAGATGAAGACATAATTATTGATAGAGAGCCGGTGCCAGAAGAGACTCCAGTAATCGATCCTGCATCCATAACGAGGTGCTGTATAGAGAGAGGTCAATTTTCGGCAGTCCCTTTGTTCTTCCAATATCCATGTGGCACCAACAAGGGTTGGTCAGAGTAAGTTAACCGTGAGTTGAAGAACCCGTCTGCTTGTGACATCTTAAACGGGGCAGGGGTGCTGGATGCCATCTTTATTTCCAAAGCTTGCGACATCCATATTGAAGCCAAGATGCTCCGGCATGTGGTTAGGCGATGGAGCACCGAGACGCATACCTTCATTTGTTCGTGGGGGGGGGGGCTAGTTTACCCCCACACTTGAGGATATGGCCAACATTTTTCATCTCCCACTTTTGCGGCAGCCAAGATCCTTTCCGCATCGTGCTGGCTCCAGAGGATGAACTAAAGCTTGAGGCCTTACGGAAGGGTGCCCCGACCTCTCCTAGTACTTTTCTACGATTCAGCAATTAGATTCAGTTTTTTGGGGATAGTAACCAGGATGAGCCGTGTCGTCTTGCTGCGTTTGTATCATTATGGCTTGGGTGATTCCTCTTTTGTGATTTCTCCCAAGACTGCTTGCACGAGATGGTGTTTCCGTTGGCCTTAGCTATAGCACATGACAGCATGATTCCTCTATCCCCCATGTTCTTGGGGCACCTATATCGTTTACTTGACTAGGTTCAGTTTCTTGAGAAAGCAGCTGCAGGAACCATGGCTATGGAAACTTTCATGAATTCCAGCTTTATGCAAGTCTTCTTATGGGAGCGCTTCAAAAGGATAGAGGTGTCTCCACTTTCCTATCCAAAGGCTAAGTCACATGTTGGTTCTAACGAGGGTTCCTACGTGCCAGAGAGTCTCCCTTTGATCTGTAGATGGTCCCGGCGAATGCAAAGAAAGGGCCAAAATTTTCTAGAGTTGCTGGATGATATTGAGAAATTCATCTTCCGTCCTTACTGTGCTTGTCAGAGGGATTTAGATGCATACCCTTCCATGCTGATTCTGATGTTCTGGTCGAGGCCCTGGCCATGCTGCACAAGGTTGTCAGTTACGCAGAGAAGCGTTGTTAATTGCTGCATGGCTTCATTTGCCCACATTAGGCGATGATCACCCGGAGGTTTTTGTGCATTATGCTCCTTATCGGGTCAGATGGCAGCTTGGATTTGACCAGGGCGTGCCTTCCAGTGCTAGCCACGGAGATTGTTTGACATTGCACAGGATTTTTTGGACCAGGGACAGCGTACCGGGGGATGGCAGACCTTTTGCCCTTGCTCTGGCTAACTGGGGGCGCGTTAGTGGTCTTTCAAAGGCCTACCAAAAATTTTGGAATTGCTGCTTTGCCTCGTTTGGTCGATTCCACGCTGCCCATTGTAATAGGTTGATTCCTACCACCATTCCTCATGCTCGCCTGGTATCGGAAGAGAAGGCCATCTACCTAAGTGAGAAACAGAACCTACCCTTCACCTCCAAAAGTAGGGCAATTGTTGGCGATTTTTCTAAGTTAAAACAGAAATTGGAGAGACCAGGCTTTCATAGTGCCGGGAGAAGTACTGCTCGTGCGAAGCGAAAGCCAAAGGAGAGCTGCAATGCTGAGAAGAAAAAGCAAGCTGTTAATGAACCGAAAAGGTTCATTCCCAAGGTAACAACGAGTGGTCCTTGTAGCTCTAAAAAGGATGCCTTCCCAGAGCCTTTACCACAGCCGCAACCTGTAGCTTCTGGCAGCAGCAAACAAGCAGCGCCAGAAGCTTTGTCTCCTTGCAGTAAGTCTCACCATTCTTTCGTTTCCTCTTACTTTCCTCCCTTTTTTTTTAATTTTAAAATCGTTCCCCATCTCTCCCTTTTTTTTTTTGCTTACAGGTACTCCCCAAAACAAAGGCAAAGGTAAGGAAGCTCCCGTGATCCCGAAGCGCCGAAGTATGCGCATTCTCCAAACAAGGTTTGCCAATACCCGTAAAAACAATGGTGAAGACTCGGGACCCAAGATAGTGGTAATGGTTGATGATGATGAAAGTGATGTTGTAGAGACTAAAATTGGCGTTTGCGAGCAAGAGAGCGGTGGCCTAGACGAGGACCTTGATGAAGACCAATACTACAACCGTAATGAAGGCACATACATGGGTCTTGACACTCATTCAGAGGAGCCAGATAATCCAGACACTCCTCCCGGATTTGCTAGCAATCATGTGCAGCATGTTAATGTTGAACAGGTACCAAACAATTACTTAACTCGTTTTATTTGATATATATATATATATGTTGTATGCTTGCCATTGTAGCTCACGACCCATGCCTTGCTCCTCTTACACAGGTTGTACCCATCCTTGAGAGTACGACAGTCCTTTCACCGGAGATTGGCCTTGACCTTCCTGCTGCTATTACTGGCACCACACAAGCTGTCGGCAAGGTATTTATTGCTTGCTCCTTATCTTATATCCTTGGACTCTTTTTTTTTTTTTTTGCCTCTTCCTAGTTTTTTCATTATGTTAACTCATTTTTCTTTCATCTCCCTTCCCCTCTTTTAGGTTGAGAGCATCCCACAAGGCGCGGTGCATGCACTTCCTACTCCTCCTCTTGAGACATCCAGCGCAGCTACCGTCACTGCTCTGCACCTTCCAGCAGCGCAGTCGTCTGCTCCTCCTTCCCCAGGAACATCCGACACGATTGTTGGCACCTCCTCACAGCTTCCAACAGCATTGCCTCTCACTCCTTCTTGCCTGGGCATATCTGACATGGCTGCCGACACATCCTCACAGCTTCTAGCAGCGTTGCCTCATGGAAGGACGATTGATGACAGCCATAAAGACGATGATGCTTCCATCTATGTGGGGCACTTATCCGAGACAAACATATCTTGGCAAGACTAGGAGAATTCCTTCATAGCATTCAAAGGCTTTTTTGACGGTGGCTCTAAGATCCTTTGATCTATCGATGAGCTTCTTCCGCTTTGTCACAAGTTCGATGGTTATGCAACCTTTCAAGGTGCTTTTGTGTATCCAGAGACAGTTGGGGTCTTAAGAAAATTTATGGACAGGTACGGGAACTTTATATGGAATTTGCTGGGATTACTTCTTTCTTTTCGAGGAGCGCTGCCTTCCGAGCTCTTGGTTTAGTGCTCTACGAGATGGACACTCTATAGCTCCTGGATATCACCGATCACAGGCTTCTTTGCTGGCGGGATGCAATTTGTGAGGCCATAACTTTGGGGTTTCACGTAGATTTTCTTCTTAACTTAGTGAGGAGCGTGGCGCGTGCTGTGTTTGGAGCACGTTCCATTTATAGCATGAAATCCTCACTTGGTTCTGACGAGGTAAAAGCCGCAACCGATTCTTTAAACCTTAAACAGCGAGAGTTAGAGGACCGGCGCAGGGAGTTACATGCCCTCCTTCTGGCTCAAGGTGTTTCTGCCGACGGTGCTGAATGTGTGGCGGAAGCAGCAGCTAGGTCAATTCTTGGGGCTTCTTCCGTCCTTTTCGGGCATTCCCCATAGCCTCAAAGTACTTTGCTCGTTCCTTATTTTTTTATCACGCTACCTCTCCCAGCATCCACTGGTCTTGACACATATTCTTTTCTTTTTGCAGGTTGTTCTTCCTTGGCTTGGTGATCGATTACCCTGGCGCATACTTTTTTGGGACCACGGGACATAACATTCTTCAGCATGTGTAGTTTTATTTCCTCTTGCCATGACTATGTATTTTCTTTTGAATGTTCTGGCAACTATGACCTTGTGACATAGTATTGAACCGCTAGAGTTTGTATTATTTTTTGGATGCTTTGAGACACATTGTAACCTGCATGTCTTATATATATTGCTTGGTTGGACGTAAATTGTTTCTGCGAATCTACTTGAGATTTTCTGACAGGTTGGGTATCCTTGAAAACAAGGTACATGCTGCCAAAATTTTGATATGAGCCGAATTTCTAAAGTTTCTTTTGCATGGTTTATCTAACCTCTAAAAAAAAAGGGACAGGCCAGTATGTGCATGATTTTTATCAAGGTCTTATAAAACTCCCAGGTGTTATGCGTATCATGTTGTTCAAGCACCTCAAAATTGTGTGTTTTTTTTTTTTTTTTTTTTGTAATAGCTTGACTTTGCCTTCCTTATATTATTTTGCTTAGGCATGGTATTTGTTGACAATTCGGGACCCCATTCAAGTAGCTTTGTTTGGCATGTTCTACTGCTAAGTGTGCGCTCCTTTTTTTTATTTATGTTTTTTTTTGTAAAGGATATTTGGAAACATGTAAGTAATAGTAGAATTTCAAGGACATGATACCTTTTTTTTCAAAATATTCCTTCATTCTCATTGCAAAGCCCCTGCTACCATGATTGTGCATCATACAAAAGTGTCTTCTTTTTTTTTCAAAATATGAAAGTAAGACAGAAGGAATTCATTTTTAAACAAAGGGAAATACGATAATAAAAGGTGCTGGGCGTAAAATTAACTTAGCAGTAGTAAGGCTTGAGCCACTTCCCGTTGATGGGATCCATCAGCGTGCCTTCTTTGACAGAGACCAAGCGATAATAGCTGCTGTTGTAAACTTCTTTAACTGCAAACGGGCCTTCCCATTGCGGAGCAAACTTGGAAGGTCCCAACACTGGTCTTCTCACATGCTCCACAACTTTTAGCACGAGGTCGCCTTGCTTGAAGGCTCGGGGCTTGACTGTCATGTTATAGGCTTGGGCTACCGCTTTGTGGTACAGTGTTGTCCTTCTTTCGGCTTCCGCTCTTTTTTAATCCAAAACTTCGAGGTCCAGCAAGCGCCAATCTGAGCATGACTTTGTATCCCATTCAAGGTCATTAACAGTTGATACTCTGGCAGTGGGGATGGTAGTCTCTACCAGTGAAATGGCATTGGACCCATACACAAGTGAATAAGGCAAGAAACCTGTGGCACTTCTTGGAGAGGTGCAGTAAGCCCATAAAGCATCTGGCAGGTGAACACTCCAGCCTTCTTCATACTCATAGACCATTTTGCATAGGATCCGCAATAAAGTTTTGTTTGTGGCTTCCGCTTGACCATTTCCTTGTGGGTAATAGGGCGTGGAGCGACGATGCTTGACACCATAGCCACTAAGCGTAGAGCTTACTTGCTTATTGACAAACGAGGTGCCATTTTGGGTGACAATCTTATATGGGATTCCAAATCTGCATACGATGTATTCACGGATGAAATTTGCAATGGCGGCCCCTGTGGCCTTTCGAAGAGGAACTGCCTCGACCCACTTTGTGAAATACTCAGTGGCTGTGAGGATCCATATATAGCCGTCGGATGGTGGATGGATAGTCCCGATCAAGTCAAGCCCTCAAGTGTGAAAGGGCCAAGAAGTGCGCAGGTCCTGCAGTAGTGTGGGAGGCTTGTGACTTAAATTGGTGTGGACTTGGCATGTGTGGCACCTCTTTACAAAGTTATATGCGTCATTCTTCATAGTAGGCCAATAATACCCAACACTCAGTAGCTGCCGATAAAGCCTCTTCATTCCTTGGTGCTCACCACATTCTCCAGTTTCTTGCATGGCTTGTTGTGCTTCGGACTCTCCTAAGCATCTTAATGGCTCACCATTGAACCCTTTACGGTAGATAGTTGACCCATCTACAAAGTATCTCTTTCCTGTCTTTTTGAGCTTGCGAGCTTGCTTGGGATTGGTTGGTAGAGTCTCGTTGATGAAAAATGCCAAGTACGGAGTCCTCCAATCCTCTGCAAACGAGATGGTGAATGATTCTTCAGTGGAGGGCATCGTTGCACACTTGGGACAATTGGCTTGCATTTCAGTTGCTTGTTTCCTCATTTCTGGCCAGTAATAACCCTTGCGTTGCAGACACCGATACAAGCTGATTATCGGTTCTAAATTGCAAGTGACCTCATGTACCTCTTGGAGCTTCACTCGTGCTTCTGTTGTCCCTATGCAGCGGTCAAAATACCTCTTGGAAGGCGTCTGTACAGCTCCCCAAAGATGATCGCATAATCTTTTAATTCTTTGATATCACTTCCCTTACCTATTTTTTCTTTCACAGACTTCCTCCAGTCATCCTCTTCCAACGACTCTTCTTGAGCCATTGCTTCGATCACTGGCATGTCGTTCTTGATTACAGCAATGTTGGGTTGTTCTTCAACAAATGAGAGCCTTGATCCCAAAGTAGCCAATGCGTCAGCATATCTATTAGTAACCCCCGAAATATGTTCCATCACGACTTGTTTGAAAGAACTGATAAACCTTTCAGCAGCTGCACGATATGGCACCAATGTCACTTCCTTTACAGCAAAACTTCCTTGCAATTGACTCAACACTAGGTTTGAGTCTCCAATAATTTTAATTTTCTCTACACTCATCTCCCTTGCTACAGACATTCCCATAATGAAAGCCTCATACTCCGCCGTATTATTTGTGCATGGGAAATTGAGCTTGAATGAGAGGGTTGTGGCTTGCCCCTCGGGATTAACGAGCACTACACCTACTCCTCCACCTTTCGATGTAAAAGACCCATCAAAGTAAAGGGTCCATGGTTCTGCTTCTTTAACAACAGCAACCATTTCCAGCAGCTCCCCCCAGAACTTCCTTAGATAGTATTGATTCTTCTACTTCAGGAAATAAAGCCAGCATGTCAATCATGGCTTGTCCTTTGATGGCCTTGGGCGTTGTGCACATGATATCAAATTCGAACAGCTGTAGCAGCCAACATGCAAGACGTCCAGATAACATCGGCCTTGTGAGCAAGTGTCTCACGGGGTCAGACTTCACTATGAGCTGTAGCTTGTGAGTAAGGAAGTAATGTCGCAAGCACTGTGCAGCATAGACAAGAGCAAGGCACAAGAGTTCAGTCTTTGGGTATTTTGTTTCAGCTCCCCTTAGTTGTCTACTCACATAATAAATAGGACTTTCTTCTCCACCATAGTCATCTTGAGCAAGTAAGGCCCCAACCGCTGCATTTGTTGCTGCCAGATAAAGCTTGAGAGGGAGTCCCGGAATGGGTGCTCTCATAGTGGGCAGCTTGATAATTATTTGTTGCACTTGCTGATAGGCCGCTTGGCACTCCTTACTCCATTCATATGGCCAGCCATTCTTGAGTGAAGGAGTAAAAACACTCATAGTGGCAGCAAGGCCTGGGATGAAGCGCCGAATGTATGACAATCTTCCCATGAAACTTTTCAATTCCTTTGGGCTTCTAGGTGGTGCAAGAGAATTTATGGCCTTAATTTTTTCAGGATCTACATCTATGCCCCGCTTGTGTACTTGAAATCCCAAGAATTTACCTGACGAAACCTCGAACGCGCACTTCTTTGGATTCATCTTCAACCCATATAGCCAGCACCTTTCCAGCACCTTCCTCAAAACTTCTTGATGGCCTTCTGGTTTTGGACTTTACCACAAGATCATCCATATAGTCTTCCACCTCTTTCCCCATCATGTCGTGAAACACTGCCGTTATGGCCCTTTGGTAGGTGGCGCTAGTGTTCTTAAGACCGAACGGCATGACTGTGTAATAACAATTCCCATACAGTGTTCGAAAGGCTATCTTCTCAGCATCTTTGGGTGACATCTTGATCTGATTGTAGCCACTAAACCCATCCATGAATGACAGTAAGCCTTGACCCGAAGTTGAATCGATCAAGATATCCATGTTGGGCAGCGAGAATTCATCCTTTGGGCAAGCTCGGTTGAAATCCCGATAGTTCGTGCATATTCTAATTGCACCAGTCTTCTTTTTCACAAGGACAATATTCGCCAACCACGTCGGGTGCTTGATTGGCTTGATGAACCCATTGGCCAGCTGCTTTTCGACTTCCATTTTGATTTGCTTTTCAATTTCAGGATGGAAATTCCTCCTTGGCTGCACAATAGGTTTCGTACCAAGCTCAATATTCAAAGTGTGACTTACTAAGTTTGGATTTCAGTCGGGCATTTCCTCGTAGCTCCAAGCGAACACATCTCGGTATTCCCTTAGCAAAGATACCAAGGCCTCCTTCTCTTCACTTGTCAAATGAACGCTGATGGAGATGGGCCTTGGGGCAAAGGGATCCTCACTCAAATCAATTGCTTCCAGCTGCTCAGCTACTGCTGCTGATCCATCTTGCATGTATCTAAGTGCTGTCATCAGCTCTTGGAAAGCACAAGGCGTGGGTGCCTTGTCATCTGGACCCTTACGGCTATTTGCTTGCATTGCTTCTCCCCCATACTCGGGGCTTTCTCGTAGGACACAGTTGAGCCCCCAATCTCGTCATAAGCGGTACACGGTGCGTCCATCAGGCAGCGTCACTTTCCAGCATTGGGGATGATCGTAGGCATGGTTGTTGACTTCCGAGTGCCTCTTTCTTTCTCGATTGACAATGGTGATGAGCTCCTCGTTGCTTAGATCATGGATTTCAGTCCATGAAGGAAGATAGATCTCAAAATCCTGGGATGGGTTGCTTCCAGCACCTGTGCATTCGGTGTAAAATTCTACCTCGGAGTAGTGAGCTTTATTTTTGTTGAACGGTGCTTGATTTCCAAGTATGCGGAATGGCCTAAGCCCGATCCTTCCCTTCACGCATTGATGATAAGTAAAAACCACAAGTTTATACTTGTTGAGCCATGGCCTTCCAAGCAAAGCATGGTAGGCCACATCCACGTCTATGACATAGAACTTGGTAAGTGACCGAATTGGCCCAACCTTCAAATTTACTTGCATGTGCCCGACTGTGACTTCACTTTTATTCCCAAAACAGCTGATGCTTGTTTGAAATTGCTCAATTTTGGATAATGGAATACTTGCTGCCATAAGCATAGATAGAGGCAATATGTTGACAGAGAAACCCGTATCTACCAAAGCTCTTCTCATAAACACATCGTTAATTTGTCCTTCCAAGTAAAGTGGCCTTCTATGATCCAGATATGGAACTTCCATATCTTCGTCCGTGAAGACGATAGCATTGTCATTTTCCAAGAATGACTTTTGTGGTTGAGTGGTGAAGCAATGAGGATTAGACTCCGCAGAGATGTTCATAAGAGCTACGGCAGCTACTTCCCTTGCTTGAGGCCCAAAACCAAGTTGGTCAAAGAGTGACTTAAACTTCGGGTTTCTTTGGAGCACCTGCGAAGCTATGGGCCCCTGTTTCAGACTTAAATATCATTCCATCACACCTATTTCAGCCTCCGTAAGGTTATGAAATGTTACATCAGTTGTTTCCTACTGTCTTGGTGAAGCCCCCGAGTAGCATTCTTCCGGCATGTCTAGAATGAAAACTTCATTGCCTGAGTCATCACCCTATCCATCAGCGAGTGGCCATGGCGCATTGTAACTTGAAGGCTTCGAATATTTACACCAATATGCCTTCTCCATGTTTCCGCAGGGTTCCCACATAGCTTTCAACGGCTTTGGGTCATTCCTCCATGGATGACACAATTCATCATCATCGAACAAATCATCGAAACATGTAATGACAGCGGCTACCTTTTTTTCCTTTCGTTTCGGCAAGGGGTCTTCATCAATTGTTTGCTTCCTAGAGGGAAGCTCAAGGACTCCTTCATGTATTTTAGCATGTAAAATCCTCCTTAGACTCTGACAGGCAGTAGTTGGATGCCCCACAAATTGATGATAATGGCAGTACCTAGGATCATTCTTCTCCTCTCTAGTAGGAATTTTGTAGGGTCTAAGCGGTTTGATTGCGCCGTCAGCAATCATCGTGTCAAGAATGGCATGAAATTCTTTATCTTTGCATGGTAGTGGTGGATATGTCTCCCGATCCTTCCGTTTGCATGAGTTGTAGTCGTTGGATGGTTTGTCATCTATGGCTAATGCTTGGTGTGTCTCCTTCTTATCGTTCCTCCAAGTCCTTTGTCCCATTGGCTTGACAGACATGCTCGTCCTCCTCACTTCTTCCAGCAGCCAAGAAAATTAACTAATGCCAATATTCTCCAAATAAACTCTATAATCTGCCACAATATTGCTGATGCAAATTTCGACAAGCGCCTCCTCATCTTTCTCATCATAGCAATCCAACGCTAGGTCCCGAAACCTGCGCACAAAGTCCGCGGGATCCTCGCCATGTTTTTGACGAGTGTTGTTGAGCTGAGTGGTGGTAACCCTTTCTTCATGCTAGAAATACTTCTTACAGAACCTTCTTGTCAAATCTTCCCAAGAGCAAACAGAGCCTAGTGCCAACGTCGTATACCATGTGTAAGCACGACCGGTGAGACGCTTTGAAAATTCTCTAAGTCGGAGATTATAATCACCAGCATGTGGTTCCAAAGCATCAATGAAGAGGTTGACATGCTCCTTCGGGCTCCCTTTTCTTCCGTCGAAGAGAACAAAGTTTGGTGCTTCGTAGCCTTCAGGATATGGCTGCTGGAGTCAGCTTGATGGATACAGCGGCTGAGGAAGGTACTTCCAATCCACCTGGCTTCGACTTAGTTCTTTTTCCAGCATTGCAATGACGTCTTCTTGGGTGACAAAGGATGGTCCCTTCCATTTAGACCCCTTTTCGGTAGCAGCAGACTCCTCTTGTGGAAGTCTCTCATTTTCTTCACTTGGCTTAGCAGCTGAGCTTTTTAGCTCCTTGATTGTCTCTGCCATCTCCCTCTGAGTCTCTCCCATTGCATGGATGGCTGCAACAAGGTATGTGAGGGTGAAAGTTCCCTCACTTGCACGTTCTTCTTCTCTAGATGAGGCATGTTGCCTCAATTCTGAGGCACCATGGCTTGGCCCATCTTGGGAGGTCATGTTGTTGCTTTTGGTCTTCTTTCTTGGAGGCATCGATGAAGATAATGGCTTAATCCCCATCAGAGTCGCCAATTTATGTAGGGGACTTTTCTTCCGGCAACTGTAAATAGGCTGGGCTGCCGTAAAGGGCAGATTGATGAAATTGTCCCCTTTGTCCAAGCTCGAAAATTAAGCCCCAAAAATGCTTCGAAAGGGCAGCAGAGCTTTAGGAAGTATTTTGGTTACTTTCACCAACTAAAACAACAACAACTTACAAGTGATTTCTTAATGCTTACAGATAAACTTTTGAGCTTGGCATGAGAGGCATATGGCATGGAAGCAAAATCAACATGAGTTTAGCACTGAGGGGAAGTTTAGGCTTTCTTGGGGGAAAGAGGAAAGTGTTAAGGTAAGAAATGAGAAGCTTGTAAGAGATTTGGCTAAGAAGGGGAGAAATAAGGAACAATGTTCTTCCGGCAGCTTGACAGATGTTCTGTCTGCCAGAAGAGGAAAATGAATAGTGCACGAGATTGCTGGATTTCGCAGGTAAGAGAGGAAGCTTGCTCTCTGAATCTGAGTTGGTTTTGTTGGGTGGAAGAGACCTTCTTTTATAGCTGCGGGAAACCTTCATTCCACAAGAAACCCTAATGGTTTCCACCCCATTTGGCCAAGCTTTTCCCTTCCTTTCTCTTCTCTTCTCTTGACTTTTCCTATCTTAGTGAAATTTTCTCTGCCTATTTGCACAAAATCAGAAATTTTGTGAGCTCAAGGCTCCTTTCCTACAGCTGCTTTAGTGGGAGACTTCCATCCTTGGCTCTTTTTCTTCTTCTTTTCGTTCTCCTTCTTTGGCTAGATCTGGTGAAGGAAAGCAAATGGATATACATGCTGGTTTGAAGAGTGCTCCTCCTCCTAACAGCTTGCATGCTAATATCCCTTGGTTCCTTACATATTTCTTGCTTTGAAACTTGCTCTTCCCATGTGCTGGAACCTCCAAGTAGCTTTATTCAATGAACCTTCAAACCTCCCTTTCGTGGCTTCTGTTCCAGCTAGGTGCTTGGAGCCTTGTAGCTCATTTATGGCAATTGTATGGGCCAAGATTCACTAAGTAAATGGGCTATTTTTATTAAACATTAGGCCTTTTGGTTGGGCTATTCTTTGATTGGGCTATTTTTTCCTCTTTTGTGCTTACCCATGTGTTTGGGCCTAAGAAATGGGCCTGAGTCTCGAGGCTCCCAAGCAACCCGAGACTTCCATTTCTCGGTCCATCAATGGGCCTCATGTCAATTTATTACTATCCATACCACAACCCACTCAAGCAAGCACAGGGCATTTGAGTGGCTTGGGCCCACTTAGGCTTGTAGTGTGGTTGGGTGTGAAATAACGATTTCGTGCTTGGCATGGCATGTCGCTTGGCATGTTTTAATTTTATTGCCTTTGGGAAGGGCTGCGCTGTTTAATTTTGGCATGGGCTTGTAGAGTCCGTATATTTTGGCATGATGAATTATTTATTTAGCATGGCACGTGAACTGCAATTCGCATGTAGCAAGTTTTCGTGTACTCCGTTTTATGCCTTTTCTTAATAGAGTGTCGTTTTGGGCTGATAATTTATTCGGGCCAACCCATGAATTTTTTGGGTCTTAACACCCTAAAATGAAAGACATCAAATATATATTTATGATTAAAAAAAAAACATATAAACAATGACATTAGATGTCAAATTATTGCATTTTGACTTTTGAGAAAGAAAAAAATGTTAAGTGGGCCGTGCTTGGACTCGTGCTTGGACTCATGCCGTGCTTGAAAAGTACTCGGGCCAAGCCCAGCCCATGGGCCGGCCCGATCCATCGGCCGGCCCAGTCCATTAGACCTCATTTTTTGATCCCGGCTTGGCCCAAGTTTTCATACCGTTCTAAACACAGCTCATTGATTTTCGTATTCATACCGTGCCGTGCCTCATTTAAATAGGACTCGTGCTGTGTTGGACCAGCCCGTCCCATTCCACACCTCACACTACCTTCCCACATTTAAAACACACACCAACCAGATTCAATGCTATACTGTGGCTCAGTCCCACCTGGCAGATGTGAAGCACCGCGATTATCACATGGCTTTGTAATGTTATATTTCGTACGATAAAAAACACAGATAGAGATTCAGTGATTCAAACTCTGAGCTGCTTGCTTCAATCGCCAACCCTCCCATGGAGTCCACATTGTCTGCAGCGACGCCGACAACGGTAGCTCTCCTCGCCGTCTCCAGAACCCTCAACCGTCGCCTCTCCCAGACCTTTCTCAGTCAACGCCTCCCGAGTCGTCTGCTAGCTCGCAGGCTCACTTCTTGCCTTCCCAGCAGCTACGGCTTTCAGAGGCCTAATAGTCCTTTCTCTTCGTCCTCGCTGAGGAGCCTGTGCCTCGTTGACCCTGCGGGACGGTTCCGTTTAGGGTGCGTTGGCAGCTCCGCTGCGTCGTTTGCTTCCGGCGGTGGAAATGGTGGCTTTGGCGGCGAGAGTGGCGGCAGTGGCGGTGACGGTGAGGGCGGTTCCGGCGGCGGTGATGCGAAGTCGAAGGTGGTTGCTGCTGGGTGCGATGAGATTTCAGCGGTCTCGACGGATGTCATTGTTCTCGATGTTGGAGTAAGCATACACTATACATTACAAATCCCTCCTCTCTCTCTCTCTCTTACTCAATTTGTTTGGTGTTTTCCTATAGGGAATGACATGTGGGGGATGTGCAGCCAGTGTGAAGCGAATTCTAGAAAGTCAAGTAAGTTTTTCCTTCTTCTGCCTCAAATTTTCATGTATTTTCTGTTGGAAGTGAAATTTCATGCTCTGGAAATAGCCAAAGTCACAGTATTTGCTGACAAGAAAGCTGCACTTGGTTGTGAGGAACTGAATTTCATTTGGAATTCCAGTTGTTGGATTTGCAAACTTATGAATGTGGATATGAAGCAAATATATACAACACTACTCTAGCCTTCATTTGCTGGATCAAATCGAGAATACCTTTCTATTTTATAGTAGAGTATAAACATTGAAATATATATTAGCATTTCTTCCTTGGTGTCTCACATTCTTTTCTTGTGCTATTGAAGACAACCCAAGTAGGAAACTAGTAAGTTTAAGATTCCTGTTTTTCTTTTTGGAATTTTGTATTGTTCTCATGTTTATGAGAAGGAGAAGAAAAAGAAAAGTCTAAGTAATATATGGTGTTCTCTTTCCTTATCACTTAAAGGCATTTGAGAAGGGTGCGCAGGTTGATTTTGTTGATGATTTTTGTTCTGTTCTGTAAACTAAACCAATCTTCTTCATTTTATTATCTATATGGCAGCCACAGGTGTCATCTGCTAGTGTAAATCTCACAACAGAGACAGCAGTTGTGTGGCCTGTGTCTGAAGCCAAGGTTACTCCAAACTGGCAGAAGCAGTTAGGAGAGACACTTGCCAAGCATTTGACTAATTGTGGTTTCAAGTCTAACCTTCGTGGTAAGCATTTCACAAGTTCTTCGCCTTCAGTGTGTTATTGTTATTTGTTGTTCGCATTTGAGTATGGATTCCATGGTTCTCATTTATTGAAAAGTTGTATGCTTGGTTAATCTTTGTCATGGACTCACGGCTAATATTTTTCGAGGGCGTTGTTTTTTCTTTACAGTTTTTGCTGGATAAAATTTGAACCTATAATCACTCGTTCTTTAATCTTCATGCTGATTTGGGACCAACAGTTTGTAGATAATTTCTTTTGAGTGTGTTTGCTGTGGAATGAAATTGTGTTGTGTTAGAGCTTTCTCAGTTTGCTGTGGACTTCTTGTTCACTGCTGGATAATTTTTTTTATTTTTTTATTCTAACAAAGTCTCTCTTTCTTATTATACGATTTACACACACACACATATAGAAATATCAACTTGTTTTGCTTTATTAAGAACAAGATCTAAATAGGTCTTTAATAAACATTTCAAGAACTGGTGGTGATTGAGATTGAGATTACTTTATATATTGGCAGACGTTCAGTGCTGATTGTTCTGATGTTGGCTGTCAGGATTTTATTAGCACAGTAGTTGCATGGGTACGAGGATATAGGCTTCATCCTTAGATTGTTGAGTTGCAAAAATAGTTGCTCAGCTGGTCTCGACTTGTTTAATTACGGGACAGCTAGAGTTGCATAGTCAGTCATAGTGCATGAGAAGCATGACGTTTGCTTGAAAGTGTTTGTTTTCTACACTTGATTTCAACCCTATAAAGCTCTCTTTTCTCGATCCTCAAGCACGCTTCTGTTGCATATCAAAATTGTGATGCTGTGGAATTTTCTATATCGTTTCGAGAATTTGAGGATTGAAGTTGTTCTCAAACTTTGGGTTGTATTGTTGTAATGCTATTATAATTTTTTTTTTTAAGATCGAAATCATTTCAGCTGCTAAGATGGACGGAAATTAAGTGGGGTAGACTTTGTGCTTCTTTAGAAATGACGATAGCAGTTAATTTGGTCAACTGAGTGCAGAAATATTATTATATATTTAGGTCCCTCCAGAGAGCTGTTTCTCTAACACTGGTCGTCAAATTAGAACCCCAAACTTTTAAAATAAGAGTAGATATGATCACGAGTTTAGGGTTTTCAAATGATTTATGTGAAGCTTGCTGGGTTTAGTGGCAGGTCAGGGAGCTATGGAAGGAGATATATCACCATAAAAGTGCAAAAGATTTCTTGTCAGGCTCAACCATAATTGTTTATGGTATGTCCTCAAATCGTTGGATTTAATTTCAGTGACATGTATATGCACAGAATGTTTTACATCTCCGCTTCAGTTTATTAGATGTAACAGAAGAGGCTTGAAAGTTGTTATTGATTCACAGTTACTTGCTTCTATAGGTAGTCCCAACCAGCTGCTCATTGTGGTGGATTGGTTTGAGAAGCATTTCTGCTATGGAGGAGGATTTTCTGTTCCCCTTCTACTCTCTGAGCTTAGCAATTCCTTAGTTCTCATTAGGAAATTAAGGACTCATCTTTCTATAAGTTGGTTGTATACTATGCATAAGATATTTGAGAATTAGACTAGTCGTTTCCCCGTATGGGCTTTTTTTTTTGTTGGTATATGTTTATCCACAATTGTGGAAAGCAGTCAATATCTTCTTTTCTTTCATAGGTTTTGTATATGTACTTTGTAGTTGAGGTGTTTCTATTTACGAGGACACAATGGTATGCATTGAAATTGTTATGTGCTCTTTATATGCCTTACTGGTTGTTTAGATAGAGTTTTCAGTTTTTTAAGACACGAAATTCTTTCAGTTTTTTTTCCTTTTGCAAACACAATGCGTCCTTCCAACCAAGGAACAATTAACCAGGCTAATACTTACCTTAGGAGGTAATTTAGCTTTCCAAATCACCTGGGAAGGTGTGAAGAGAGAAATAGAGGGATTGTCCAGAAGGTGCTTTTAGAATGAATTGCAAGAAAACAATCCTGAAGACTCCAAACTCCAAATTCTCCTATCTGCTCTATGAGAAACCAACTTGACTGATTCTAATTCGATAATAATGCTGAAAGTTCTTCTATTTCTAAATCGTTCAAGTTCCTACGGAACCCAAAGTCCCAGCTCAAAGGAAAAAAAAAAAAATATCAACACAAACATTTGCAATAGTAACATTATGATATTGAGATACCCTATAAGGGCAAGGATAAAGAGAACAAAAAGCTGTTTCTCCCACCCAACACTCTTCCCAAAACCTCACTCTTTCCCCATCACCCACCTTAAAACGACAACAAAAAGAGAAATGAAGCGGGTAAAGAAATGAAACAAATTATACAAATGGAGGTTCTTGGTTCCTATAAAAAGAAATTATACAAATGGAACTTCTAATTGAAAATGATATTTGTAATGAAAACTTAATGTCGTTCCATTGTCCCTTTTTTTTTTTTTTTTTTGCTTTTCTTCAATGTTTTGAATATGTGAGATTGTTTTTCTTATTTGTTGTGCACAACTTAGTCTTACTAAGCACCATGTATCCTTGGAAAATACATTCTGTTATGTTTTTCTTTGTGTGATGAAGACTTGGTATTTTCTTTCCTTGATTTTTATTCTGATTGGAAGCACTGCATAATTACCAAAGTCAAGACTCAATTTGGTTTTTCCCCTTATGAATTAATTTGATTCTTGTAGTGGTTCAACTAATTGGTTACTTGTTATGTGCAGATTCAGGAAGAGACAATTTTCTCAAAGTTTTTGAAAGGAAAATGGAAGAAAAGCGTAAACGCCTGAAAGAAAGTGGTAGACATCTTTAAGTAGTGAGCATCTCTAGTATGCTTGTTTTTTCTCAAAGGGTGTCTATATTGTTCTGTAAACTGCTTCAGAGTTCTATGTCTTTAACCATTGATGATTTATCTGCACTACACCGTGCAGCTAATTTCTACTTTACTGTTTTTTGTTAGGCAATGAGCTTGCTTTCTCTTGGGCACTGTGTGCTGTCTGCCTAGTTGGCCATCTCTCCCATTTTTTTGGAGCTAAGGTGTCATGGATCCATGCACTTCATTCGACAGGATTCCATCTTTCCTTATGTCTATTTACATTGCTTGGTCCTGGGCGCCGACTTATCATTGACGGTTTGAGGAGCCTTGTTAGAGGGGCTCCGAACATGAATACTTTGGTTGGTCTTGGGGCTTTATCTTCATTCACTGTCAGTTCAATAGCTGCATTTATACCAAAGCTGGTTAGTGCTTATCTCTCTTTTTCTTTTTTGGTTCTGTATCTAGTTGGTCTACAAAGTTTTAATTTGTACGTGGGATGAACAAAGGGGTCCTCTGTTATAAGTTAGTTGGTTGATACTTGTTGATACTGTTTTATGTCAATACCAAGAAATTGGATACTTGTTTAGCGTTGCCTGTTATCTTCTAATGGGTAACATCATACTTGCAATATAACATGCTGCATAACATGCTTGCTTGTTACTGCATATTATCAATGCTGATTGCTGATCTTTGTAAGGCGTTGCCTAAAAAGGTAACTGAATGCGTAGAAGGGGCTGATATATGTTAAACTCTGTTCCACATGCATCCCTGAGGAGTAATTTTATGCTTCAAATCTTCATGCCATACAGTCAACCAGGCTCTAATTCCAACTATTTCTTTTAGAAAATAAATATCTGAAATCATGTTGGTCCAACAGGTTAAATTTTGGAGGGCCTGGCCCAAACACTTTGGTTTAAGACTATTTCTGGCCCTCTTTTTGTGTATGACCTATTCTGTCGTTTAAGAAAAGCTAAAGAGTTTGCCCCTCTCTTGCCCTCCTTCCCTACCCCGCTCTCTTCTTTTGAACTTCGAAATTTGATTGAAACGTATATGTGTCGTGCTTGCTAACTCTGTAGCCTTTGTTGTGGATGCAGGGCTGGAAGACTTTCTTCGAGGAACCAATTATGTTGATAGCATTTGTCTTGTTAGGGAGGAATCTTGAACAAAGAGCTAAAATCAAAGCAACCAGTGATATGACCGAACTTCTAAGTATTATACCGTCAAAAGCTCGTCTTTTGGTCAACGACGGTGCAAAAGAGTTGGAATCAATAGTTGAAGTTCCGTCTAACAGTCTCTCTGTTGGAGATCAAATTGTTGTACTACCTGGAGTAAGTATGATACAGTCCTGCTTTTTTTTTTTTATTATTGAATGTTTTGTACACACTCTCTCTCTCTCTCTCTCTCTCTCTCTCTCTCTCTCTACATTGACCATGTTTAACTTTTCAGTTATACTCTTAAGTGCTTTATCCTTTGATAGATTCAGTCTTTTCTGTTAGATGCCATTACTATTTTATGGATCGTTGATCTCCCAATTTCTGGTGCAAAAGATAACATAGTGGTGAATTATATAGCCTATCTAGTATCCTGATTTTGTGGCATGCAATTACAGTTTCCTTTTTTGCTTTGCTTTAGGAACGTGTTCCGGTAGATGGAATTGTTAAAGCTGGTAGAAGTATCATTGATGAATCAAGTTTTACAGGAGAGCCATTGCCAGTGACCAAACTACCTGGGGTATGGTTATTGTTGTATATTGAGCGTGGGCATTTTCCCCATCTCTTCTATGTTACACATTTTAATTCATATTATAGAAGCTATTTCAGATATGACTTTATCATAATATTGGGGAATTTTATGTTTGTGCTAGAGTCAAGTTGCTGCCGGAAGCATAAATCTCAATGGAACTCTTACAGTTGAAGTGCAGAGACCAGGTGGTGAGACTGCTATGGCAGACATTGTTCGTTTGGTAGAAGAAGCACAGAGTAGGGAAGCTCCTGTACAGCGCTTGGCTGACAAGGTGATCCATTCATTCTTAGAGTATTTGGACATACATTATACTATAGTCGCTATTTTGCAGTAGTGATATCCAAAGTAAAGTATTTTCAATTTATAATAGTGGCTTATTACTTGTAGGGGTGCATGATGCAGAATGCATATTATTAGTTTTCCTACTTCTATTTGGATTAGTTTTCCTCTTATTAGTTTTCCTAATTCTTAAAGATTCCTTCTTGTTAAAGGATCTCTTATTAGTTAATTTGCTTTCCTCTTTCTTAAAGTTTACTTTTCCTTTTCCTAGACTAAAAAGGGTTTTGCCTCTATAAATAGAGTTGTTTGTAATCTTTTAAGGCAGACTTAATTAATGATAAATTTCCTTACTTTAAACTCTCTAATTCCTTCCCTTCCCTTTGTCTCTTCGATCTCTAATTCTTCTCCTCGATCCTTAATTTCTTCTCTGTTCTATTGCTCAAGTGTTTACTCTAAACATACGGGCTGTTTACTCTAAACCTACGGGCTGTTCTACATCAATTGGTAATCAGAGCCTTCCCTCACTTTTGTTTGCGTTTGCTCTCTCCCATGGTGCCCCAAACCGTGGCCAGCCTTGTAGAACAATTTCCTGCGTTCCAAGACAAAGTTTCTGACGATATCGTTGGCATGGAAACCCAACTCTCCAAACTCAGCGTTGACCTCAAAGACGAGTTGGTACAGGCTCCCACACATCGTGCGAAAACGGACCTGGCCATCACCAAACTCCAAGACTCCGTTCAGTTGCTTATCAATCACTTTCGGGCTGGACATGCTGAACCTTCTTCTACCTTCGTAGTGCTCTTGAGTTCCTCGACGCCACCACCAAAAAGTGGCCTTCTACCCAATCCACTTGTGGATCAAAAACTCAGGGCCGTGCCATACGGCATGCCTCATAGCTCCACTAGGCTCTCGCTTGATGAGCCCAAGGCTCAATTGGAGCCTTCCTTTTCTTTTGGGTCTCTGGCACCGCCCCATTATACCCAACACACAATGGGCCCTTCTACAGTTCCACATGACCAAGGTACTCATCCCCCTTGCCATTTTGACAACGATGTCATCCACCACATCAAGCCTACTGCTCCTACTTTTGATGGTCATGGGGATCCTACGATGTTTCTTGATTGGGTTCAAGCCATGGAAGATTATTTCGCCTGGTACGATTTGACGGATGCTCATAAACTTCGCATTGGTAAGATGATGCTACAAGGAACCGCTAGACAATATTGGAATTCCATGGAGGAGCAACTATACCAATTTGGACAGCCGCCTGTGACTCTCTGGGACGAGATGAAATTAAAGCTTCGCGAACAATATCTTCCCACCTTTTATTGCCATTAATTGTATGACCAATTATGGACCCTTTCACAAGGAAGTTTAAACGTTATTGAATTCCACGCTCGTTTTATCGAACACAAGATACGTGTGGGGATTCGTGAAGAACCCGACATCACTATGTCTCACTTTATCCATGGTCTTTGTGACGATGTCAAATGTGAAGTCCGGAGGTTCCGTCCGCATATTCTGGAAGATGCATATTGCCACGCATTGGAACCTGAAACTTTTTTGCGTTCACAACGTCGATATACATGGCATTTTGGGCACTCTTCCACTCTTACTCCAAACCGTAGAACTCCTAGCTCTAAATATGGCGTTGTCGGTCCACCTGCTCCTACCATACCTGCAACAGAAAAAGGACTAGCCCATCCACGGCTTCTCATATAGAATGCTATCGTTGCCACACTAAGGGCCACATCGCCTCCCGTTGTCCCCACAGAACTTTAACCCTTGGCTCCCTCAATGAAGACTTTTGTGTGGACGAGTATGTGGAGCCCCTTGAACCTGTTTATGATCCAGAACTTGATAATTGCTGTGAGGAGGCGGCGTTTCACCAACTGAGTGTTATGTATTGTATTTATTTAGCACCTAAATCTCCACCTCCTGATTCATGGAAGTGCACAAGTATCTTTCAAACCTATGTCCCTTGCGGTACCAATAGATGCCAACTAGTTATTGATGAGAGAAGTACGCTGAATGTTATCTCTAAAACTGCTATCGATCGCCTTCACCTTCAGGCTGAGCCACACCCCCATCCTTTTCATGTTGGCTGGGTCGATAAAACCAGGGTACCTGTTACCGAAAGATGTCTTGTTCCTCTTCAATTGGGTCCCTGTCATGAGCAACGTTATTGTGATATCCTACCTATGAGTAAAGCACATGTGCTCCTAGGCCGGCCTTGGCTTTATGACCGCCGTGTGAAAAGTTGCAGTAGAGAGCACCTATACTTTTCAACATGAAGGAAAGAACATAACATAACGGTAAAGCCTTCCAATTCGGCCATCAAACCAACTAAGGATGTTCAACCAACATTGTCAATTAAAGAGAACGCTTTGGAGCATCGATTGAGTATTTTATCACCTATAGACTTTGCAAACGAACTGCAAGAAACTCGTGTGGTCTTTGCTTTCTTGCTTAAACTGGCATCTGACTACACCCCCACTCCACTTGCCGAACCCATACAACAGCTCCTCACTAAATTTTCTAATGTCATACCTGATGACGTACCAGATGACCTACCTTCAGTGAGAGAGATTCAACATGCCATTGACCTTGTTCCTGGTTTGCAAATTCCTAATCTTCCCCATTATCGTATGAATCCACCTGAGCGAGCGGAATTGAATCGACAAATTCAGGGGTTGCTGGCTATGGGCTTTATTCGTCATAGCTTAAGTCCTTGTGCTGTTCCAGTTCTCCTTACCCCCAAAAAGGATGACTCCTGGCGAGTGTGTGGATAGTCGCGCCGTAAATAAAATTACAGTTAAGTATCGTTTCCCCATACCGTGACTTGAGGATATGTTGGATGATTTGGCGGGTTCCCAATGGTTTTCAAAGATAGATCTTCGCAGTGGCTACCATCAAATCCGTATTCGTGAAGGAGATGAGTGGAAAAACGCATTAAAAACCCCTGATGGCTTATATGAGTGGCTTGTGATGCCCTTTGGCATGTCCAATGCACCCAGCACGTTCATGAGGTGATGACTCGTGTTACGACCTTATATTGGTAAATTTATGGTAGTTTATTTTGATGATGTATTGATATACAGCCACTCTCGGGAGGAACGTCTCCAACATCTTAGGACAATATTCTCTACTTTACAGAGGGAAAAATTGTATGCCAACTTAAAAAAATGTTCGTTTCTTCAACCTCAAGTTTTATTCTTGGGGTTCAATATTTCTGCGGCTGGGGTTAGCACAGATCCTGCCAAGGTGGAGGCTATTATTGGTTGGCCAACACCCATGACTTTGACAGAGGCACGCAGCTTTCTTGGCCTCACCTCTTTTTATTGACGATTTATGCCAGGGTTCAGTACTATTATGGCACCAGTAACTGATTGTATGAAACAAGGAGCTTTTCTTTGAACCCCTACGGCTACCAAGGCCTTTACAATTTTGAAGCAGAAGATGACTTAAGTGCCTGCTCTTCGACATCCTGATTTGACTAAAGTCTTTGAAGTCGCATGTGACGCTTCCGGAGTTGGGATTGGTGGTGTGCTTAGCCAAGAAGGACATCCCGTAGCATACTTTAGTGAGAAACTTAATGAAGCAAAGCAACGTTATTCTACTTATGATAAGGAGTTTTATGTTGTGATACAAGCACTTCGGTATTGGCAATATTACCTACTGCCAAACGAATTTGTGTCGTATTCAAATCATCAAGCTTTGAAATATCTCCACTCTCAATGCACCATTAGCAGTGGACATGTTAAGTGGTCCGAATATCTCCAGATCTTTACATTTGTTTTACGACACCGTCCAGGCATTGACAATAAGGCAGCCGATGCCCTTAGTTGCGTGGCTACTATTTTGCACACAATGACAGTTCAGATAACCGAGTTTGATCGTATTAAGACTGAGTATTTGTCTTGTCCATATTTTGGAATCATTTTTCAGGAAGTTTCCAATGGTAACCGTCGCGAGTATGTAGACTTTATTACAAGAGATGGGTTCTTATTTCGAGGAACACAATTATGTATTCCTCGTACTTCTCTCCGTGAATTCCTTGTTTGGGAACTACATGGTGGCGGCCTCGCAGGACATTTTGGCAAAGATAAGACTACTGCCTTGGTGGAAGATCGTTTCTATTGGCCATCATTAAAACGTGATGTTGCTCATCTCATCTCCCAATGCCGCACATGTTAGCTAGCTAAAGCTCGCAAACGTAACACAGGTTTATATACCCCTCTACCAATACCTCATGCACCATGGAAGGATCTTAGTATGCATTTCGTGCTTGGTTTACCTAAGACTAGTCGCGGCTATGACTCTATCTTTGTCGTAGTTGATCGTTTTTCTAAAATGGCACATTTTCTGCCTTGTGCCAAAAATACTGATGCTTCTTATGTGGCCAAGTTATTTTTTAAGGAAGTAGTCTGTTTGCATGGCCTCCCTGTCTCTGTTGTTTCTGATCGTGATGTCAAATTTGTTAGTTATTTTTGGAAGACTTTGTGAAAGCTTTTCGGTACTACTTTGATGTTTTCTTCTGCTTTCCATCCCCAAACAGATGGTCAAACTGAAGTGGTTAATCGCAGCGTTGGTGATTTACTCTGCTGTTTAGTTGGGGATAAACCTGGTAATTGGGATCTCTTGTTGCCTGTGGCTGAGTTTGCTTATAACAACTCAATTAATTGAAGTACCGGTAAGAGTCCTTTTGAGGTGGTTAATGGGTTTTCTCCCTGATCACCTGTTGATTTAGTTGCTCTTCCTGTGGCTGCCTGCGCCTCAGATTCTGCTATGTCGTTTGCTGAACATATTAGGCAACTGCATGATGACATCCGTAGGCAGATATCCATGCACACCAACACTTATAAATTGGCAGCCAATGCTCATCGTCGTCAACAGGAGTTTCAGGAAGGGGATTTTGTTATGGTGCGGATTTGTCCTGAACATTTTCCTAAGCACTCTTTTAAGAAGCTTCATGCTCGTTCAATGGGTCCTTATCGTATCATTAAGAAGCTTGGGTCCAATGCTTATTTGATTGAGTTGCCTGCAGATATGCATATAAGTCCCATTTTCAATATTTCTGATTTATCTCCTTATCGGGGCACCTTTTCTCCACCTATTTCTATGGATGTTGCTCAGGGTTCCACTCCTCCTATGGTGCCGCGTATTCCTTCTACTAGTTCTGTCCCTACAGATCAGATTGAGGACGTCTTGGATCATGAAGTTGTGGCCTCGTCTATTGGAGGTTCTACCCGTTATCTTGTTCGTTGGGTTGGAAGGCCTGCTACTGAGGATACTTGGATTACAGAAGCTGAATTTTGCCAGTTGGATTCTACTCTTCTGCAAAGTTATCAGGATGCTCTTCATGATCTGGATTTGGCTGCATCCCGTCCTCCCATCATCCATACTTACAAACGTCGTCGTCATCCATAATCTTGGTTTACTCGCCAGTGTCGAGTTCTTTTTCGGTGGGGGAGAATGATGCAGAATGCATATTATTACTTTTCCTCTTATTAGTTTTCCTATTATTAGTTTTCCTAGTTCTTAAAGATTCCTTCTTGTTAAAGGATCTCTTATTAGTTAATTTGCTTTCCTATTTCTTAAAGTTTACTTTTCCTTTTCCTAGACTAAAAAGGGTTTTGCCTCTATAAATAGAGTTGTTTGTAATTTTTAGGCAGACTTGGTTAATGATAAATTTCCTTACTTTAAACTCTCTGATTCCTTCCCTTTCCCTTCGTCTCTTCGATCTCTAATTCTTCTCCTCGCTCCCTTATTTCTTCTCTGTTCTATTGCTCAAGTGTTTACTCTAAACTTATGGGCTGTTTATTCTAAACCTTGGGGCTGTTCTACATCAGTGCACATGGGCTGGATTCGGTCGGTTTTGGTCTCAAAGTGACCTGAACCGACATAGTGGGTTTGCAATTTTTTGAAACCAAATTGTGTTTGTTCTTTCTCTTAAATCTTGACAGAGGGTGAAGTTGCCCACGGGTGATGGGGCTTATGTACAAATGATTGCATTCTGAGTGTTTGAAGAAACACTAAATCTTGGCTTTTCTGGCAGCTTTTGCTGCCGTCAAAGTTTTGTTTCACATTGGGTGCAATTCTGCATCCCTTATGCTGATAACTAGCTAGAACCCGATGGATTCCGCACCTGGTGAGAGTATAGAATGCTTTCTCAGGTCTTAGGATTGAATAATACTCACCTAAAGTTTGGTAGTTTTGGTGGAAATTTTGGCAAAATCCACAAGAAAACTAATTTCCAACAATATCAGATGTTGCCAATACTTTGGAGATATGCGAGAAAATATGCCTTTCACTATGTTTTGACTATCGAACCTTGGATATTTCCGATATCTTGGTTGAAGTGCAAAGTAGACGCGTACACAAAAGTTTCACGGTATTGTTTGAACAAGTGACCCTGTGAGACTTGGATATGGGTTAGATACTTTTATGATTTGGTGTTGCCATAAATTTTATCTTGTTCTAACTTCTAATTCAATGCATCGCTTACTAGTGAGAATCTTTTATGCTTACTCTGTGTTCTTGTGTTTAGTTTTATTGTATTCTTTTTCTTGTTTCTGGACCAAAACTTTTAATCAAGTACAACAAAGCAACTTACATGTACGCAGTTGCCATAACTTAATTTGTCAATCACACTTACTTGAATGGTGTTCGTCTTTTGATTGGTTTGGTTTCACCAGGTGGCTGGGCATTTTACATATGGAGTAATGACACTCTCTGCTGCCACATTTTTATTCTGGAGCTTGATTGGTGGTCATATTTTACCTGCTGCTTTTCACGGAGGAAATTCAGTTTCATTAGCATTGCAACTCTCTTGCAGTGTTCTGGTATGACCTAGATTTTTATCACACTTAAAAACTTGAAAGTAACCCTAAGAATTCTTCAATACCATCAAGGAAGCTCATATCTTATCTTCTAGTTTGCCTCTTGGAAAGTTGGAAACTGGTAATTAATCATTGATTCGATACGAGTTTTAAAATGATTGTCACTTAAAAGAAGGAAAAACTTCCTAGCTGCATTGTCTGATTGACATTTGCTTTTACTTTTAAAAAAAAATTCCATTTTTCATTAATCTGTGTTTTCTGATTGCAGGTTGTTGCTTGTCCATGTGCCCTTGGGCTTGCCACACCTACAGCTGTGCTGGTAATCTCTTTGCAAACACTACTTACTGCCATACAAGGAATATTTTGTTGTTTTACTTCATTAAAATATTTTTTTGTTTTGGTTGTGACCAACATGAAACCCACATGGTGCATGTTAATCTGAAAAGTTATGAGGGTAATGGGAACATTCATAATGTTTCAACCAAAATGGTGTTTTAAACAAGATATTAAATACTTGTCTCCACGAAATTATCGAAGGTTTGAATGCATGGAAGTACGGATGGAAATTTTAATCTCATAAAAAAGGTGAGGGAAACGAGAAATTATGAATAAGCTCGAAAATCTTCAAACGCAAGAGAAGTATATTTAATCATTTATTTATTATTTTAATTTTTTTTTTTTTGGGAGAAACTAAAGTCTGTAGTAGGTTCGTTTAGAGTGGATAAAATGCGTGCATACAAACACTAATGAAATATAAACCATTATTCAAATCATTTGAAACAAAAACTTAAGGTTTAGTTAGTACAAGAACATTTGTAAGTATTGGTGTGCATATGCACGCACTTTACTACTCTTATGTGTTGGTCTGAGTTGTATAGTTGACAAAATGGTGTTTTAAACAAGATATTAAATACTGGTCTCCACAAAATTATCAAAGGCTTGAATGCATGGAAGTACAGACGGAAATTTTGATCTTATAAAAAACTTGAGGGAAACGAGAAATTATGAATAAGCTTGAAAATCTTCAAACGAAAGAGAAGTATATTTAATCAATTATTTATTATTATTAATTTTTTTTTTTGGGAGAAACTTAAGTGTCTAGTAGGTTCGTTTAGAGTGGATAAAATGCGTGCATACAAACACTAATGAAATATAAACCATTATACAAATCATTTGAAACAAAAACTTAAGGTTTAGTTAATACAAGAGCATTTGTAAGTACTGGTGTTCGTATGCACACACTTTACTACTCTTAATAAACCTACTATGTGTTAGTCTGAGTTGTATAGTTGACTAAATAGTGTAGGAAAGTTTTTAATTAGTTGTAATTTCATGTAATTGCTAGAATTATTTTCCTTTAATTGTAATTTTTGTATATTTTAAATACCATCCAGTGGAAGTTGAGTAATAAATCAGAACATAATTTACAATCCTACTTTCTATGTTACCGACTTTAATTTGCGGAAACGCTATTACTTAGAAATGGTCTTGTACTTGTTATGCCATAAATATTTCTAATGTTTTTGTTAATAGAATGTATATACTTTGTTTTTTATTGCAACGCCTTCAAGGCTCAGACCCTTTGCTTGGCTTAGTCTTTTCTGCCTATCAAAAGCTATATATGATGCCATAAAATGATAAACAGAACGTGAACAGGATATGCTAGTTTCTGAATTCAGCTTACTTTGTATTTAAGCAATTGCATTTTAGAGAAACCACTCCCAACAACTGACCACAAGGTAAGGTTGGCACACACTCTGCAAACAAAATCATTACCTCTGTAAGTTTCATTTGTTTGATAAGTGCTAAATTTGAATTTACTTGCGTATGATATATCAAATTTATCTTCAGTATTGAGTGCTTTCTAGGTTGGGACTTCATTGGGAGCAAAAAGAGGACTGCTTTTGCGTGGTGGAAATATTTTAGAGAAGTTTTCAATGGTGAACACTATAGTGTTTGATAAAACAGGGACTCTGACAATGGGCAAACCTGTTGTGACAAAGATTTTGACACCTGAACGTTCAAAGGTTACTGACTTACAGTTGAGTGGTGAAAAATTTTCAATCTCACATGACTGTTTCATTTAAGGGAATTGAATTTGCCAGAAGCTTTTCTAATTACATTAGAAAATGGTTCCTTTATTTTTCTGTGAAACAATAAGAGTTCAGCATGCTTCTATGATCTCTTCTCTTCGACCCTTGCCAACAATTGCAAGGGAATTTACAACTCTTAACTTCCTAGCCCCGATCCAAACCCAAACCGAAAGAAAAATAATAGAGAAGTGTAAATATACGTAGTTCACCCCAAATTAGGCTATGTTCATGATCTATTAAATAAATAAAGAAATTAAAAATAGGTTCTTCACTCATGCTAAAGTAAGATCCCTTTACTCAACATTGTTCAGAATAGGGAACCAAAACCAAAGGTCAACAAGCAGGACACTGAAACTGTTCCTCTTGCTTAATTGAATGGCATCTTATCACATATTGCTTATGGATTGCTGTCTAGCTGCATGTGTTGATGTAAGTAATGTGTTTAAGTAGTTTAGTGACATATGCATTACCAATTATTTCCTCGAGTGCATTTGTTTGATCTGTTTTACAATCCACCTGTACTACTAGAATAAATTCTGGGTGTTGCAACGAATTTATGCAGTTTTTAGGACCCAAATGCATTTGAAGTGGATGAAATTTTTTTATGACTTGATTATCAGAGGTGCAACTTGACCAAATAACTCATCCTTTTCATGGATACACATTGCGTTACTTTAGCTGTTTTATAATTTACACATGACTACAAAGATGAGTACACATAACCATATAGAAGTGATCTTTTTACCTTTATCATCAACTCAGTCCGGAGTCTTTCCAATCTGTGTTTTTTACCTGTTATATTGGTTAAGTAATTTATTATCTAGAAATTAGATCAGTTAAAGAAAGATTACAACTCAGAGCTTTTGTCACTAGGTTTTTACCATTAAGATGAAAATTGGAGTGATTTTTCTTTTAATCTTTTAACAGAGAAAAGTTTAACCATACTTGGTCAGAAGTTGATGTTCTGAAGTTTGCTGCTGGAGTAGAATCAAATACAGTTCATCCTGTTGGGAAAGCTATTGTGGAAGCTGCTCAGGCTGTTAATTGCCACAATATGAAGGTTACTTCTTCTCAAGCTTTGTAAATGTGCTTCTTATGGATCATTTCGTCCTTAACTTATTGAACTGCATCTTGTTCCATACTGTTGAGGTGGATTTTGATTACTGTGCACAATATTTTATGGAGTGCATTCCTTATGGAATTTAATGTGAACCAGAGTTCTTAATAAGTGAACATATGATTCTTTCTCCTTAATGATTGCATATCTGGATTCTTCGTCGTTGTTTCAATTTTTCGTTATCCATCTATGACTCAGAAGAACCCAATCTTCTATTCTTCAGTTTGGCTTGGATCAGTGTGCAAGTTTTGTCAGTCTACATTTATTTTAAAGCCCACTAAACTCAACTGACATGGAAAACAAACACAGTAACTTTAATAAGTGAAAATATGATTCTTTCTCCTTCATGATTATGTATCTGGATTCTTCGTCTTTATTTCAACTTTTCATTATCCATCTATGATTCACAACAACCCAATCTTCTATTCCTCGGTTTGGCTTGGATGGGTATGCAAGTTTTGTCAGTCTACATTTATTTTAAAGCCCACTAAACTCAACTGACATGGAAAACAAACACAGTAGACTTTGATAACTCAATAAACTGAGGCCCTGTTTGGGAGTGCTTTTGTACGATGCACTTCTACTTAGACGCTTTTTCTAGAAGTGAAAAAATGCGAGCACTGCCTGAAAACGCACTTTGAAATGCTTCATGAAGAAGAAGCTAGCAGGCGCTCCTCCAGAAATCATTTTTAAGTGTTTTAAAATCCAAAAGAAACCTTTTCTGCCAAATGCCGCCAGAAGAGGTTTTGGTTATCTGAAAGCACTGCTAAAAGTCGAAATAGGATCGCAAAAGAAAAGGAGATAACTTAGATGAGACTCATCTTATTATGCAGAAATAAGCTTAATCAGATTGGAAGATGACTTAAGATGAGTTTCACTGCCAATTACTGGTAGGAAGTTTTATCCTAAGTATGAAGAATGCCCATAAGAAAGTGTTTGATAGAAAAGAAAATACTAGGTTGAACTGTAAAATGAAAGCTTACATTCCATAGCTATGTAAAATAATCTGGCATTTGTATGGGGGTAAATGCTCACTACTACTGGAGCTACTAGCCCCCACAAATATTTGCATCTTCTAAAATATGTTTAAACAATTTAATGTTGATCCTTTTGAAAAACGTAATCGTGTGGCATAATTTTACCCTTGGTTTTGATTGTTCCTAAATGTGAATTAAGTATTTAAGCAGCAGTTTCTTAGGCTTCTCTGGTGTTTTGGCCTGGGTAAAGTGTTGTTTGAGGTTGTCTCCTTTCATAGGTTATATGTCCTCTAATGGATTTTATTAAGGACAGATTTAGATTTTTTGTATCTTTGTGGACATCTTGGTCTAAGCACTTTAAGGATATTCCCTTTAGAGTGATTTCATCTTGACTGGGCTGGAGTTCTGTTCTTTTTTCATTTTTTCTTTTGTTTTTCTTTTCCCACTATATAGTATCTCATTTCTTACAAAGAAAAACAGAATGCATTTAGTGAACATGTCGCGTTCTAGGATAGATATATTATCAAGTGCATGTATTAACAAAATCATGGTGCTGAGATCATTTACCGTAAATCTTTATTTCAGATTGTAGATGGAACATTTTTGGAAGAACCTGGGTCTGGTGCTGTAGCAACTATTGAGAACAAAAAGGTTTCTATAGGAACTTTGGACTGGGTTCGAAGGTAATTAATTCCTCACTGGCCCTTTTGTAGTTTACAGGTTTCAATGGAATATAATAGTTTGTATTGCTTCGTATTTGCATATGAATTGCTGCTTGTGAATGTGTAATGCTTATGGGCATTGGTCATGGATTATGGTTAGGTAACTCAAAAGAACTTAGAATCCTACTTCTAATTGAAAGATTTAGATTGATGTAGAACAACATAAAGGAGGGTTATGCCTATGGTCATGGTGAACTGTTACGACTACAAATAACAATCTAAATGGAGAAGCGTGCTTTGACTTACGAAAATAAAAGGGTCTATAAGTAGCACAATTTGTGGGAAATGGGAGAATCTTTGAGAGAAAAAGAAGATATAGACCTGCTGTAATTGGAGAGGATGAAAGAGAAGGTAAATCTAAATAGAGAGAGGGTACATGCATTCAGGGCTCCAAGCCATGAACAAAGGCTCATTTCTTTAACTCCAAGTTGCCTTTGACTTACAAAAGTGAGCCTTATTTATATAGGGGTTTGACATATAAAGGAATTAAAAAGAAAATCCTAGATATTTGTTAAAGAGTTGCAGACTTTTAAAGACATATTAAAGAATAGAAGATTCTTAGACCTTAAAAGATTTTAAATTGATATGACTCTTGACCTTAACTTTTAAATTGATATGACTAGTGAAAATGGACTGACTGTTTTGCTTGCCTTAGACATTTTATTTTTGGACCAAAAGGCTTAGTCTTTGGCTTTGGCTTCCATATAGGATATGTTTTTTCTTATTGTGATTTTAACCATTTGCTCTTGGATTGTGTGTTATCTCATATGTGCAGGCACGGAGTTAATGAGAATCCATTTCAAGAAGTAGAGGCCCATAAGAGTCAGTCTGTTGTTTATGTTGGCATTGATAGTACTCTTGCTGGTCTTATTTGTTTTGAGGATCAGATAAGGGAAGATGCTGGACAAGTTGTTAAATCTTTATCTAAGCAAGGGATAAATGTATACATGCTATCTGGGGACAAAAGAAATAACGCAGAGTATGTAGCATCTGTTGTTGGTATTCCGAAAGAGAAGGTAAGGTGTTTCCAATTTTTTTAATTTTATTTTTTATTATGGTAAACAAAATTTTCATTACTTAGGAAACAAGGTACTAATGGTGAACAAGGAGCACTTTTAAAACAAAACTTCATGAAACCAAAAAATCAATTCTACACTAAGAGAGATACAGCAAGACAGTAACAAGGAAAATTGCCAAAAAGACTTCCATACAGATGCATTCCGATCTGATAAAATAACAGAGGACAGCTCCTTGGTCTTTAAGGTTAAACACTGGAATCTTTAAGAGTAAGACTCTGATTTCAATCTTTACCTGTTATAGTGACTGCTGATTCCATAACTGAGGGTGGACAAATGAAACTTATTTTGATGGAAAGACAACACATGAGAACTGAATGAATTGCAGGGATATGTAATTAGTTAGAAATGGTGACTGCATTGTTGGAAGAAACTACTCCTGAATGTGAGAAATTCAAATTATAAGCGTTCACAAAGCTTGGCTATGGAGAATTACTTCTGCCGAGCTGTAAAGATTATTTTAACAAATAGATATGGCCTCCATAAAAATTGTTGGGATGCGAAGTTTGTCTTGAGGGGTTTGAGTCCATGTCCATGAAAAGATCCCAAAGATGGGAGGTTTTTTATTGTTGCTGTCAGTTTATGGTGGGAAGGGGGAACAAAGTTAGACTTTGGGAAGATTGTTGGGTACGGGAAATACCTTTGTACTCAAGATTTCCTCGACTTTTCAGGTGTCTATGGGTTAAAATAATAGGGTGGCTGTTATGACAGAGGTTTGTGCAGCTTTTCTTTTGAAGACAGTTACATGAAGAAGAAACTGAGGACAGTTTTGGAGAGTACTCAGGTTTTTCAGCACATGGTCCAGATAGGAGGAAAAGGAAACTGGATTCATCAGTCTTAGGCCCGTTTGATTTACCTGTGTTCCACAATCTGACTATATATATTTATAATTATCCCTATAGTAGGAATTATTTTTCCCCAAGTAATTTAAGTAGTGGTCTAAAGTGTTATACAACTTTAAGCAGAACATAAAAAGCTTTTCCTCTATCGTTTTCAAAGGTAAAAGCTATGCTGTGGATTGCAGGTGATATCTGGTGTTAAACCGAGGGAAAAGAAGAAATTCATAACGGAACTTCAGAAGGATCAAAACATTGTAGCCATGGTTGGTGATGGAATTAATGATGCTGCAGCGTTAGCTTCATCACATGTTGGAATTGCCATGGGTGGTGGTGTTGGAGCTGCTAGTGAGGTATCCTCTATTGTGCTACTGGGCAACAGACTTTCACAGGTACTTATAGAAAAATATAACTTTTGTAGTACAACATAACTATTTGCTTCATATCATGAACCATTTTACCTGTATAATTGCATCCATCCATTTCATTTCTAAGGGTTGAAAGGATGTTGTTCCTTACCTTAGTTAAGGGTTAACGGTTTTCGTGCTGGGGGTGGGGTAGAGGGCTGAGTTCTTATGGAACTGCAGAGTGTTGGCTGTCATTGGGGCCTTATGGATGGAGAGGAATAGACGAATTTTTTAAGACTCCAATGGGATGTGGTCGAAGACTTGTGGCATATGGTGTTTCTTTGTCATCTCTTTGGGGTTTTGTTTCCAATGTTTTCAAGGTTGTCAGTTTGTCTGCCTTATTGCTAGATTTGGAGGCATCTATTAGTAGTGTTTTCTTTTGGTTTGTTCCTGTGGCTAGTTTTGATCTGCTCTTGTTTTTTTTGGTTTGTTATATAGAAGTGGATTTTGGAACTACTGGTTGTACTGTTTAATATTTTGTTAATAAAAGTTCTCTCTTAAAAGAGAAGTAAAGAAATAGTTGATCAAAAATCGGTGAATTCCCAGTTAATTTGGGGTTGGGGTGCTAGAGGCAAAATATCTAATAACAACTCTTTTTAAGCAATTGAAGATGCAAATGTAACTCTGTCATTAAAGTGCATGTTGGTACAACCACACAACTTGCTTTCTCTTGAGCAAAATAAGGGGCCACTTACCAGCTGGCCTGTGCCTTTTTCATTTTGGCAAAGGGCATATGAGAATGTGCATATATATGTGATCTGACATATTCAATTAACAGTTGCGGTTTCTTATTTTTCCTTTTAAGTTATCATAATTTTCTAGAAGTTTTTATGACATGCATGATATGTGTGTCTCAGTGCAAAACGAGTGCAACACAATAAGCGTACAAGAGAGAACCCAAAGGAAATTAATAATGAACTAAAACAAGGCTAGCTTATGAAATTCAACAACAAAATTCCTCAAAGGAAACGAAGAAATCCTAGCTTTCAGAACTCGAACTCTAGGAATTTGAGGAGCCCTGAAAATTAATTACTGGAGCTGTGCATGCCTCAATCCAGTGTTAATGTATAAATTCTTAAAAGGGTTATTTATGCAAACACCTCCCTTGTTGTTTGTGAAAGCATAAATTGGCACCAGATTGTATACTCTGCTATATCTGGAAACCAAACTATAGATAGAGGCTTACAAGCCTGTTAGGAAAATTTGCTTTCACTGTCGTCCACAACTACAAATTGAAGAATGCAGCACAAATCTTTTTACCAGTACAGCTGAAAATGATTATTTGGAAAATATGAATAATGTTGATCGCTGAAGGGCTGGAGAATATAGTCTTCTTTTCATGTAATAAGCACTGTTGTATTGTATTTGATCTTCATAACGTCCTCCAGGTACTTGATGCTTTGGAGCTGAGCAGGCTAACCATGAAGACTGTGAAGCAAAATCTTTGGTGGGCTTTTGCATACAATATTGTAAGTCCTTTATGGAATAGGAATAGCCAGTGTTCTATTTCTTTTTTTAAATTTTCTCCAGCACTAGAAGCTGAAATAGAATGAAAGAGATCATATTCCATCTTCTGGAGTTTCGTGCCACTGGAAGCACAAGAATGAAAGCCTGTAGATATCACAAGCTTATTAGAAAGTTGATTTTGAATCTTTAGTATCTACATAAAATTTTAAAAGAATGGAATGGAGCGAATATTGTGATTTTTATCTGGCTTTTTTTTGCTGTCAGATTTACTAGTTTACTCAAAGTGATTCAAAGTACTTTCAGTTGCCTGAAATAAATTAGAATGTGCCGTCCTTAGCTGCTTCCAGTAGCTGACAATTTCGATAATCAAACTGTTTTATATACCGTACTTGTTTAACTCGGGCAGACTTAAGTTGAAACTGCAATCCTTTTCTTTTTGTTTTTTTGATTATCCTTCTAATGAGGTGCTTAATACAAGGACAAACCATATTGTTTCTTTTCTCGTCTTTTTCTCCCTTTTCATTTTTCTTTCCCCTTTCCTTAGTATTGTTTCAAGATACTGTATATGCTTTGCTCTCTTTTCAGAAGCAATGCCTGGTCTTATGCTACTAGCTTTTTACAGGTAGGACTTCCAATTGCTGCTGGAGTGTTGCTGCCGGTAACTGGGACCATGCTGACGCCGTCAATTGCTGGAGCCCTCATGGGCTTGAGTTCTGTCGGGGTTATGGCAAATTCATTGCTTCTAAGATACAAGTTTTCATCAAAACAGGGAGAAATATATAGTGGATCTGCACACACGAACACTAACGGGGATTCCAATCTTCTCATGGACAAAAGTGCAGAAGAACATCCTCATTCTGATGGAAAATGGAAAGGATGATAACACCAACAAAAAGATAGGGTTCTACATGTTCTACCACTAGATGTGGAGCAGCCTGATAACATGGCAGCAGATAGGGGTCCTACAATTCAATTATCCCAAGAATTCTGAAAGATGGCCAAAGAACAAACACCATACTGCCGTAAAGAGAATTTAGGAATCTACTGCAGAACTGGATAAATTTTTTGAACTGGTATTCTTCTCGGACCATATCTTTCAATGAGCGGCAGTTCATCGGTGTTGCCAGTTTTACGTAAACAATATCCTTAATTCAACAGGGTCTTGCTATCTTAAGTTCTACCGAGTGTGACTTATGGGTTGTATTCTCAGCAATATTTAAAACACATTTTTGCCAATACTTGGCGTTGCATGGCAGACATTAAAACAACAGAGTGCTAGTGGAAATTATTTGAGAGACAATCTTCCAATATATCCGCAAATGCTCAATGCTAAACTATTGGCGCGAAAAACTAGTAGGATGAAAGTCAAGTGTTAGTTTTCTGAAAAATCTGTCCCCTGAACTTTTTGGCTTGTCCAATTTGGTCCCAAGAAACACTTTTGCAAGTGTGTTTAATCAGCTCAAACAGTGACTTCTGTTAGAAAAAGTTGAAAGATTGTGTAGAGGAGTGACTTCTGTTTCAACCAAGTCACTCTTGCAATTGGACTTCATTTATCATCTGCAAACATAATCCCTATTTTAATTTTGTCATATCAATTTTTGACAATTTAGTCCTGACACCACAAGGAGAATTCTCTAATAAGTAGTTCATTTCAGCAAATCACGAAAAGAAATTGATAATAAATACGTTAACCTACTGTAAACCCTATTGTGAAAGTTGCCAATCCAAGCCAGCCCACCAAACTTTAAACACAAATAGTGGGTCGCAAGAAAAAGAAGATTGGTTTATATACAACCATAACCCTGCTTCGGTTTCGCCTCCTTGAATTCAATTTCAAGGTTGGGTAATTTATGAACTTTTAAGGCTATGGTTTTTGTGATCCAATTGTAAGTGGGTGTGGTAATTTCTCAACCTTTATGAGTGGGATTATATGAATGTAAAATTACTGCTCTATGAATATGTTGTGTATGTCTTGATTTTTGACATTTTCTTCCTTCGCAATTCAATTTGTGTCCTCAATTTGGTTTTAGGGTTAAAACCATGTGGTATAAGATTACTTCGTACGTTTAAACTCAATTTGGTTAAAGTATGGTTATAATGTCTTATCACTAGTATTCTTTTTGCAAATATCGAATGTCATTGTAAATAGTGAGGAAAGTAAGGAGGTGTAGTAGAAAATACATGGCAAGTGGCAAACCAGCGAAATGATACAATAAGAATAAATTTACTAAAGGATTAACAAATCAGACTATGACTGTAAAGCTAGAAAAAATATAAGCTGAAAATCTCGACACACGTACAAGCAATATTGCCGGTGAAGAATTAACTAAGTTTTGCCAGGTTCATTAAGCTACCAACAACTCAAAATTTTCAAATGAAGCAACAGAAGCAAGAGATCATATTGGAGCTTAAATCTTAAACCTTTTTATATGGATCTTTAAACTCAAAGTATTGGTGTGCTCCTAAACTTAACCATTTCATAAATTAAACAAAGAGAGATGAGAAAATCATACCCTTGGAACGAAATCTTAAACCTTTTTAAAAAACCCAACAGCCACGCAAGCTATCCACCTAAAGTCTTCTATATGTTTTGAGTACTAGAAGCTTGAGTTTGGTTTCAAAGCTTGGGTTTTGCCTGTTGCCATGTGGAGGATGGTTTATGGAGATGGAAGTTAATAAACAGTTTCAAAGCCAATTGGAAGCTACAGGGATGATTCCAGCATGTATTTCCTTTAGGCTCTGTGTGGTTCACGGAATGAATTTGAGGGGAATCATTTCTCATGTCATTTCTCAAGAGAAGGGATGAGAAATAGAAGATTCATTTCCCACGTTTGGTAATGCTGGGAAAGAACGTGGGAAAGGAATTGAGAGATAACACTTTATTTCATTTTCCATGTTTGTTTTGAGTAGGAATGGAAACAAAGTTTGTATAAATTTTCAATTATACTCATATTAAATTAAATAAAAAAATAAATGCATTTAATGATATATTGTAATTCTAAATTGTTAATGGGGACAAAATGGTCATGAAAAATGTGTATTTAATGTTGGTTCATTTTCCCAAACTATCCCATAAGGAGGGAAAATAAAACCTAAGTTGGGAGGATGACTTCACTTTCTCCCCTACTTTCCTATAGGCCAGGCAACGATTTTCCATGTTTGGACTTATCAAACATAAGAAAGTAATTGATTTCTCATCCTCAAATCTCATTTCCCATGAACCAAACGGGACCTTATTGTGTTTTTCTTTTATTAAAAATTGCAGTCAATATAATGTCTTGACAGAAGGGATTTGATGACGGTAGTTGGCATGACGTTTGATGGGAGATGTTATTTTTTCTTTGGAGCTAATTTCAATTTCCTTTTTAAGTCTAAAACAGAGAGAGAGAGAGAGAGAGAGAGAGAGAGAGAGAGAGAGATGAATAGGAGAATGGTAATAAAGTGCGTAATATAATTTTCAATTTCCTATGATGTCTATACAAGTTATATGAATGCCAATCCAACAATAGTCGTTTCAATGTCAAAACAATTGGATGTGGAAGGATGTGCATTATAAATCACATTCACATAACTTTGACATCGTAATTACAGTACACTTTCCAAATGCATAACCGCAAAAATCGATGCATGGAAGACAAGCCAAGGAGTACAAAACTTCGGAGATGTGACATCCTCAAGGATTGGAGGACCAAAATGGCCAACAATCAAATAGGGAGGGCAATGAAATTCCAGAAGCTCATGGTTTTAAATTGCAGCAACAAGTCGTGTGCCACATCAATCTTCCATAACACCAGCTGCGTTCGTGTCTCAACTCTGGTGTAAAAGTTCAGATTTGCCTTATTTTCATAGCAAAATCGCCCTTCAAACCATATATGTCATCCCAACCTGCATTAGATGCGAATGGGGTACGCTCAAATTGGCAATCCCCCTCCTGCAATTTTTTCTCAAGAAGGCGTAGAAGTAATTGATGATTAACTTCTTAATAAACCAGGAATCTTTCCTGGCCCTAATATCCCCGTGACCAAGAAGATAGACAACCCCCGATTCTTTGGCCTTGCGTATAAAAGATAGTTCCCTCTCAATACTCTGCTCAGCATCATAAGCTGTCTGGTCTGCAGGAGGCCCTGGCTTCACCTCCTCTGATGTGCTTGCTTCTGATATAGGCTCACTTGACTCCTTGTACTCAGCCAGGAGAGGAACACCAAGTGAGTAGACACTTCCGTTGGGAGCTATGAGAACTCTTGAGCACGAAGTCACGTCCTCAGAGTCTATATCACCATCATCCCCATCACTCTCTAGTGACCGCTCCTGAGCTTCCCGACGAATGAATTTCTCAAGGCTCTCAATTAGTAGCTGTTCAAATGTCTGGTGACTTTCTTTACGAACATCCTTGTAGCCATACCTGTTGAAGTTATGACATCAGACAGGGAAGGCAAACGAAGGGAAAAACACTCAGCTCTAAATTTTGCACAAGATTCAACAAAGGTAACACTCAACTCTCCTAAATTACAGGTATTTAGCATCTTACCTGGCAATGCAACGAAATATGTGGTAGTTTTTTGGGCAGACACGCCGGAAAAGAAACCTTTCACTTTGAGGCACTACAGGAACTGGAACATACTTTATACATACAAATATGATCATCGAGTGGATTGCTGGAAGTGTGGTTAGAAAATGGCCAAAAATTGCTGGTATTCCCTTCACCAACTCATTATAAAGCAAGCCAATTCCCGGTGCTCTGATTGTCCCAAGATTGCAACCCAATTCCCGCATCAAATCCATTGACAGCTTTTGCTTGACTTCAGTTTCATACTTAAGCTTGCTTCCATAGTTCCAGATAAACATTATAAAAAACATAATTATGGCAAAGACCAAAATTATCCAACTTCCATCTCCCACACTCCACAAAACTGACGAGAAAAAGGTCAATTCCAACCCCAGGAAAATTACTATGAAACTCAGCACGATGATAATGTTTATCTGCCATATAAGAAGCATAACAATTGTTACTAAAATGGTCGTCATCATCATCACTCCTAGCTCAGCAATGCCTGTAGTAAAAGAGGGTCATTATCAAGAAATTAAAAACCTGTATCTAAATTGATTTTATGCAAAAATTAAGTTCATCCATGGGGATACAAGAAACACAATTGATGGTAACTGTTGAAATTATTCATGAGAACGTATATAAGTTATTTGGAATGTCCTAAGAAGTTAAGTAGGACTGACCTATAAGGTTCCAATTTAGAGAGAATAAATTTTTAAATGAGCTAAAAAAACCGAAATTCACCAAATACAAAAAGAGATATTCCATGGAGTTTAGATGGTATATCCATAAAAGATGAAATAAGTAGTATGCAATGCATCTAACAAAAAATAACAAAGGCTCCTAATTAGTACAATTGTTGTTAAACATAAAGAATTTTAAACAATAAAATATTATAACAGATGCAAATTTGCACTTCTTAAACGGATTATTGATTTTATTATCCACTATAATTTTCTTCAATAAAATTCTAAATTAAGGAACTTGATAAATTTTGAAACGCATGATATTTGCTCTTCAGCATTAAAATATAAATAATCTAATTGAGGGACTAGAGTAAACAACAGAAGAAAAAGGATAACTTTCTTATAAAAATAAATAAATAGCAGAGAGGGGATAGCTTTAAGACAAAATAACAGCACACACACAAGCAATAAGAAGAGGAGGCTAGAGTGTTGAAAGAAAACTAAGTTGTCTAGGCAAGTGTAAATATTGGTGACTACTACAAGGTGCAAAACATTTCTTCAGATCCTATACAAACCTTAACAGTCAGTTAATGGAAAACAAGTCAGTTTATAAGACATATACAAGCAACCCAAATTTAAAACCTTAAGAGTTCGTTAACAAACAAAGATCAAAGTTGAACAAGAAATGAGACTAAATGCTTTGGAACATAATGAGTATTACCATATGCATTTCCAATCTCATCAATGCTTGAAATAGTGCAGATAGACACCAGGCAAACCACCAGCAAAAACCAATTCACGACAGGGATATAAATTTGCCCCATGAATTTCCGGGAGGTATGTATGATTTTAAGGCGAGGGAAACAACCAAGTGCCATCGATTGTTTTATGCATGAAAATGTGGCCGTCGTCATTGCACGACTAGCAATCAATGCAGCAATGTTAGCAATGAGGAACACAGGCCAGAAAACAGCATCTGCAGACAAAGACATGGTATGATTTCTCCAGAATTAACTTCCATCTGGAACTTATGCAAATACAATGTTCCAAAATGCAAAGGGATATTAAATGAGTAAATAACATATCCAAGAATTAGTGAACAAGTGTGACTCCTGAAAAATTCGCAGAAAGTCCAAACAGATGACAAATTCGAGGGAAAAAACCATTGAAGCTTACTTGGAATAGAAGAAAAGAAAGCTTGCTCAGCTCCATCTGGGTTCTCCATAAGGTATGCAGCTTGACCCAAATAACCCAACATAAGGCATGGCAAAACAAGAAGCACAAACGTAAGCTGCAAAGAAAAAGTACCCAGTAAATTAATTAGAATTGAAGTAATGCGAAGGCCAACACCATAGGTTGAGACACTTTGATGTATCATCAAAAAATGTAGAAAAATTTATCCAAAAACCACTTATTTCTACATTCTTTACCTGGACTGATCGAACAGAAAAGTAGCAAAGATCCGCAAACATTGCCTCAGAACCTGACACATACTATGCCATCAATAACAATAACACACAAATATGTAGTTGACAAAAATGAATAAATAGGTTCACAGTTCATCATAAATCATAAAAGACACAAATTAGATCGCATTGCATAATAAGCTTAACACCTCTATCAATATTCACCATTTGCATATAAAAGCTTAACACCTCTTTTTCTTCTTTTTTTTTTTTTCAAAAGGAAACACAAGAATGCAAGCTAAGGGATAGAGTTGGCAGAATTTTTTTTTCTTTCATTAAAAAGGAACAAAACCATTCAGCGGAAAAGTTGTCCACTTGTCTACTAGGTAGAAGACGCTAGCTAAAGAATTAAAGAAAGACTGCAAAGCATAGCTAACCAACAAAGACATATTGCAGCAGACCAACAAAAACTGGTTTACAGCAGAATTCCAATCTAGCTCGAAAAGAACTACCCTTCAATTCTGAAGATACCAACACCTACCCAACTTTTTCCACCAAAACACTTCTACCTCTCACACAATAATGCAACACACAAAGCTGGAGTCGCCCTCACCCAACTCAAATGGGCCTCCCTAAACACTCTTCTCCACAAGGTCAAAGCAATAAGACAATGGAGCAACAGGTGACCTGAACTCTTCTCAACAGCACTTTCACACATCACACACCAGTGGGTAGAGAGACACCAATAAAGGCCATCTCCTCTGAACCATATCATGAGTAAGCACCCTACCATGAGCCATAATCCAGGCCAACACCCATTACTCATGAGGTATTTTGGCCTTCCAAATTGCACTAAAGGGAGAAAGACAAGACCATAATTTTTTTTGGCATAAGATTTAATACTCCCAAAGACTCCAACGTTCATACCCTTTCTATCTGTCCTAGATTGGACCAATAAAGCATTCTATAAGACCGCCAATAACTCTGCTACCGAAGCCACCAACACTCTAAAATCAATCTAGGTAAGGTGGTAGAATTTTCAGTTCACCATAAAACATTAATGGATTTGTTTCCTGACCGAGTCACATTGTGAAGGAATACAGACATTAAGATAATTTGTATGCTTTTTTTTTTTTTTTTTTTGGGTAAGAAACAGAAATTTTTTTATTAAGGAAAATTATTTCGGGTTGAAAGTAATCCACTCATATGCTAAAATAGAACAATAAAACTCATAAAAGAAAAGGGAAAAAAAATTAATTACACAAAATAGTAGACCAAATTTACAAGTGGAATCAAGGTTGCAAACATTTACAAAGGACAAATATAGCAACTCTCACGCATCCCCAAAGTCCAAGTTTTCCAGATTGATTACCTGTAGCGCACAGAAGACAACCCCCAAGAGAATACCAAGCCTTAGTCGAGTTCCTCTTGAAGAAGTAATAGATGTGAACAGGATTGAATGCCTTCAACACACTGCTGTCATATTTAACAAGGTTGTAAATCCCAATGCCCCCAAGGGAACAAAACCATATGAATAAGGCAGGGCCTACAGCCAGTCCAACTTTACTTGTCCCAAATTTCTGTACACTGAATAAAATTACAAGAAAGGTAACTGAAATCATCACCACTTGATCTGCACCCAAATTTAAGAAAAAAGGATAGTAAATATTAACTAGTAGGTCACATTAAAACAACATAAGCAGCTATCATATGTACAACGATGAAATAAAAACCCGAGTGAGAGAGAGAGAGAGAGGGGAAAAGGAATAGGAAACAAAGATTTTCTACCCAGTTAACCACTTCAAAAAACTGCTTTCATGAGATGAATCATGCATGATTTGGTCAAAACTTAGAACCATGTGTATATACGAGCATTTTGAGCTTTGAGAAATCGATACAACACAACAGAGGAAGCCCTAAAGGCAGATATAAGAGGTAAAAGGAACCAAAAATAAATAAGATATAATAAACAAAATTCTCAAATTTATAACCTTCAGTAATTACTTAACCATCAGACTGGAAGCATTCAGGCATGTCCTGATGAGGCAGGATTTACCTAGAACAAATTTAAAATGGTACTACAGACACACTATTTACACTTTTACTGCTGAGAGACACACAAAATGATAGTACTTCCTTTTGCTAACCACAAGTCAAACTGCACAAAGCTACCAGTAACTCCGGTTCAATGAGGAAAAGAGAAGAGGTCATATTCATGCTTCACATCAGAGTTGCACAGTAATTACACTTTTAATGCTGAGACACAAAAACAAAAGGTAGTACTTCCTTGTGCTCACCACAAATCAAGCTGCATCAAGCTAAAAGCAACTGTGGTTTGATGAGAGACTGTGTAGCCCCTCCAATAGAATCATAAATGTAAACTGGCAACTATGGTCATATATCAACCCCCCACCCAAAAAATACTAAAAACAAAAGCAAAGACAAATTTGTGAGACTTGCTCAACAGCGTAAACAATACCTTGCTTAATTGCATCTACTCCAATCTTTAGACCACTAACAGCTGACACTACTGCATTAAGAAGAACAAGAAAATTAAAAAGCAAACACAATGTAATACAAAACATAAAAAAATTATGCAGACCCACTCTTTGCAATTTAGAGCAATACATCCAGAAGAACCGCTGCAGTATTTCTTCATTTCTTACATCAATAGTAGGTTGATCAGTTGCAACAACAAATAAAATAACAGATTGTGCAAATACCTGACATAGCTGGGGTAACAACCCCATCAGCTATCACCATAGCAGTACCAGCAAGCACTAATGTCAGAAGAAGCTTTTTCAGAGTCAGAGAAGCCTCGAGCCTTTCCTTGATTTTTAAAGATCTCTCGAGTTCAGGAGATGGCACCTTTAGCCTGAAACTTGATATCCGGGCATCTGACGGAAGCTGGTTTGGAAGAAGACTGACCTTAGCATGTCGACAGATCAATGAATACAAAGCAAATGTACCACCTGGAAAATAGCCATAAAATAGATAATACACATTCAGGCAAACATTTTCTTTAGTACTACATACATAATAGGTAGGTTTGTATTGAGAGAGAGAGAGAGAGAGAGAGAGAGAGAGAGAGAGAGAGAGAGAAGATGACAGAAAATGAAGGCTTGATTTACGACGTCTGGCATACCTTCACCATCATCATTAGCCCAAAGAACAACCAGCACATACTTAAGCAGGGGGATCAAGATTAAGGTGTATAGGACTAGTGACATTGCTCCAATAACATCCTCATTTCCATTAATAGGTGCCTTTTTAAACATGACACTGAAGGCATACAATGGACTTGTTCCAACATCACCAAAGACAACCCCAAGGGTCTGAAAAGCAATTATTATTTTCCTTCCAAGACTGAAATCCTGCAATTAAATATACTTATTATTAGAAGAAATTCCAATCACAATATTTGTGCCCTATGCAAAGAAAGCATACATCTCCATAATTCAATAGTTTAGCTTTCAGTATCATTAACTCCTTCCCTTGAATGAAAAATAAGGTTAGCAAAAACCAAATTCTAAACATAAAAGAAAAGAATAAGAAAGAAAGAAAGAAAAGGAAAAAAGCAACATGGGTAAAGAAACAAAAAGGAAGATACATGTTCCAAGAAAAGAACTCTTGTATCAAGGTTCCCTCTTTCAGTACAAAATTCAAGTCCGATTTAGATGAACCATATCTATCTATGAAGTCATATTAAAGAAACTGGATACTTTCACCGGGATGAACCATAAGGCAGATGATGAAGTATAAGGAATACTAATCTATTAATCCATATTGGATAAAACTGCACACTTTCTCCAGTGGCCGCAGATAAGGCAACTGGATTAACTGTTTTTGTGAAGCACAATTGAAAGTTACCATCAGTTGCCTACATACCTGTCCAACGTGAATTTTTCTTCTTTTTTCCATAGGAACATAATTCATTAAAAAGGAATGGAACAAGTCGTCCATCTGACTAGAAGATACAAGCTAAACAAAGCAACAAAGACTGCAAAACATAGCTAAGCAACAAAGATGCATGGCAGCAGACCAACAAAAGCTAGTGTACAGAAGAATTCCCATCATAGAATATATAGTCCAAGGTGAAAATTCATCATACTGGTTGGTTTATAATTACAATCTAAGTTTAAATATTACCATCTTCCGAACATGATAATGCTAAGTTGCTGAAAACCTAAAACTCCACCTCCTTCATAGATGCACAAGTTAACATATGACTTAAAACATTCTAATGCTAATCCTCCCAAAATCAACTGACAGCAGCATGCCAATCAGAATGAAGAATGAAGAAAGCACAATCTCTAAATACAGCCACCACCAATGGCAGCAAGGAATAACAAAAGCCTCACCCTACATCTCCTTCCCTAACTTTTCCTCAAATATTCGAGAATTTCTTTCAGAACAAACCAACCAAAAACCCAGGCATAACCCTGCACTTCCACCAAACTTTAGCCTTCTCCCCGGAAAGCACAATGTTATGCAAATAAAATGATATAAAAGAGGCCAGGACACCAACCACAACCTTACCTCTCCAAAGAGCTTGTCTTGCCTCTCCTAAGAGCTTGTGCCACAATCCAAGAGCTACTGGACAAAGTAGAAATACATTTTCTACTCTTTTCTCGCCAATAGAAAACTAATTTGGTCTCCTACGTTGGATAATACCAATAGTATTGAACCTCCCATGACCAACTACCCAGTTACTTGTACTTTACTAGGTAACTTCACCTTCCGAAACAATTGGGATTGTTTAAAAAATGCTTCCTTTTAAATTAATCTAAAATCATTACTTTGAGGAGAAGAATGGGTTGAGCATAGATTGTGTTCCCATAATTGTGAACTTGTTGATCATTTTGACTTCGGTATAAGTGTTATTAGCATTCTATTTTATTTCATGTGGAAGGTTCTAGCAGAAGCATCACAAATTCCAAATTAAAGATGGTAAACAAGTCGGGAATTATGATGACGCAATATATGTTCAATCTATTGTTCTTGTCAATGTTAATGACTTCTTCTCCTGC